>NW_019154101.1:45463546-45637919 GCF_002288905.1 Enhydra lutris kenyoni
GTGAGTGCTGTGAAGTGTGTAAACCTGGCGATTCACAGACCTGTACCCCTGGGGATAAAAATATATGTTTATAAAAAATAAAATTAAAAAAAAAATCACTGTCTCCTTGTTGATTTTCTGTTTGGATGATCTGTCCATTGCTGTAAGTGGGATGTTAAAGTCCCCTACTATTATTGCATTACTATCTTCTACTTCCTTTATGTTTGTAATTAACTGCTTTATGTAGTTGTGTGCTCCCATGTTGGGTGCATAAATATTTACATTTGTTCTATCTTCTTGTTGAATTGTTCCATTTATAATTATACTATGTCCTTTGTCTTTTTAAATTTTATTTTATTTAGTTATATGATGGGGAGTGGGGGATGGGGGAGGCATCAGCTGGGAGAGCAGCAAGCAGAGGAAGAGGCAGAAGCAGGCTCCCTGATCAGTAGGGATGTGGGGCTCAATCCCAGGATCCTGGAATTGTGACCTTAGCCAAAGGCAGACACTTAACCAACTGAACCACCCAGGTGCCCCTGTCTCTTCTTTTAAAGTCTATATTGTTTGATATAAATATTGCCACCCCAACTTTCTTTTCACATCCATTTGCATGATAAATGCTTCTCCATCCTTTCACTTTCAATCTGCATGTATCTTTAGGTCTGAAATGAGTGTTATAGTCAGCAAACAGATAGGTTTTGCTTTTTTTTAAAACCCTCTGACACCCTATATCTGTTGGTTTGGTATGGTCTGAGCATTTGATCCATTTACATTCAAAGTAATTTTTTTTTAAGATTTCATTTCTTTATTTGAGGAAGAGCATGAGAGAGAGAGAGAGATCATGAACGGGGGGAGGGACAGAAGGAGAAGACAATTCCTCATTGGCTGAGCAGGGAGTCCAATGTGGGACTTGATTCTAGGACCCTGAGATCATGACCTGGACTGAAGGCAGAAGCTTAACTGACTGAGCCTCCCAGATGCCCTATTCAAATTAATTATTGTTATTTGTTGCCTTTTTAGTACTTGTTTTATGGTTATTTTTCTAGTTCTTTTCTGTTCCTTTCTCCCCTTGCTCCCTTTCTCTTAAAATTAGTTGGCTTTCTTTAATGATATACTCGGATTCCTTTCTCTATTTTCTGTATAGCTATTACTGGTTTTTTATTTGTGGTTACCATTATGTTTGTATATAACACGTTCTGTGTATAGCAGTCTATATTAAGTTGTTCGTCACTTAAGTTTGTACCCATTCTTTACTTCACACCCCTGCCCCACATTATAGGTATATGGTGTCACACTTTACATTATTTTTTTGTGAGACCCTTGACTGATGTTTACAGATGTGCTTATTATTGCTGCTTTTGTGCTTCCTATTTTTTTTCTTTTTTAAAAAGTTTTTTTTTATTTGAGAGAGAGAGCACAAGCAGGGGGAGGGGCAGAGGGAGAGGGTGAGGCAGACTCCCCACTGAGCAAGGAACCCAATGCAGGGCTCAATCCCAAGACCCCAGGATCATGACCTGAGCTGAGGACAGATGGTCAACCAACTGAGCCACCCAGGCATCCCTGTGTTTCCTACTTTTCTTACTCTTACTTATGGTTTTCCTTTCTACTCAAACAGTCCCCTTTAACATTTGTTGTAGGTTTGGTTTATTGATCAATGATTGCTTTGACTTTTATTTGTCTGGGAAACTATCTTTCCTTCTCTTCTGGATGATAGCCTTGCTGGATAGAGTATTCTTGGTTGCAGATTTTTTCCTTTCAGCCTTTGATCATATCATGACACTCCTTTCTGGCCTGCAAAATTTCTGCTGAAAAATCAGCTGACAGCATTATGGATTTCCCTTGTATGTAACTATTTTCTTTTCTCTTCCTGGTTTTAAAATTTTCTATTGCTACTTTTTACCATTTTAATTACTATGTGTCTTGGTATGGACCTCCTTGGGTTGATTTTATTGGGGATCTCTGTCTCCTGGATCTCGATATCCATTCCCTTCCCTAGATTCAAGAGTTCTTATGCTATTATTTCTTCAAATAGATTTTCTGTCCCCTTTTCTCTCTCTTCTCCTTCTAGGACCTCTATCATGTAAATGTTATTAAGCTTGATGGTGTCACTCAGTTCCCTAAGTTTATTCTCATTTTGCATAATTTTTTTGCTTCCACCTACTCAGCTTGATTACTTTCATTACCCTGTCCTCCAGTCATTGATATGTTCTGCTTTCTCCGGTCTGCTATTTATTCTATCTTATATATTTTTAATGTCATTTGTGTTCTTCACCTTTGTTATTTCTTTTATGTCTTTGCTAAGGATCTCAGTGATGTCCTCCTCTCTTTCCTCAAATACAGTGTCATTATGATCATTACTATAAGTTCTCTATCCAGTATATTACTTATCTCCATTTCACTTAGGTCTCTTGCTGTGATTTTTGCCCTATTCTTTCATTTGGGACATATTCCTTGGTCTCCTCATTTTGTCTAATTCTCTGTGTCTGTTTCTGTGTGTTAGGAAGGTCAGCTATGCCTTCCACTGTTGAAATTAGTGGCCATATGAAAAAGAGGTCCTATAGTGCCCTACAGTGAGTGCAGTGTTCCCTATTCACAGAACCTGGCACTTCAAGGGTGTCTCCTATGTGCGTTGCATGTGCCCTGCTTTTGTGGCTTGCCACTTTTCCCTTCAGTCCAAACATCTGCAGTAGCTCTCTTTGCCTGTTTTGGGCAGTTTTTGCTCCCAGTAGTGTTAATGGGCCAGTCTAGGGCTACTCTGGGCTGGAGTTGATTCAGACTAGGTATTTGTCAGAAATGAAATAGCACCAAACTGCAGGGTGCTTCCCTGTGTTGTCCCCTAGAAAAGTTTCACTGGTGGGCAGAGCCCACAGTCAGACCAGCTATCTGCCCCCAGGCTGCTGCTAGAGCCATAATCTTACTGATATGTGTGGTTATCTTCTCTCCAGTGCAGGAGTTACTTTGGAGTAGTACTGGTCCTGTTGGGGCTGCTTACACACTGCCAGGCCTGTGACACCAGGATGGGCTAGTTGGATGGGCTCCAGCCAACAGCATGTTGGAGGGGGCAGATCTGCAAAGCGCATGTGTGTGGGAAGTGCAGTATTGGTAAGGTTTGCATGGGTCTTCTGGTGCTGGGACCAGCAGCACTGGGGCTTTGGCAGGCCAGGCTGGAGGAGGCAGTTCTGCCAAAGTGCGAGGTGGTGGGTTTGCATCATGTAAGCAAGCAGTTAGCAAGGGTCAGTGCCACTCTTGTTCCTACAGGTGGCTATGTGTTTAGGCTGGGGGTGAGGGAGGGAAACAGGGCCTGCTAGCTCCTTTGGTCCTAGAGATGTCCAGCAAGAATCCCTGTCCCTCCAGGACATGCTCTGAGATGAATACACAACTTTCTATCCACTATGCCCCAGGCATTTTTCAAACTGCTGCCTTTATGCTCTATCTCTGTGGGTTGCTTATTGTGCTGTCTCTTTAAGGATAGGGACACAGTTTCCTCTTGCCCTCCCAGCTGTCCCAGAGACAAGCCTGCAGATTTTTTTAATTCCAGGTTTGTAGTTGTAAGAAGTCAGAAAATTCAGCCCCTCTAGTTTTCAAAACCAAATGTTAGGAGGATTCATCTCCCCTGGTCAAGCTCCCTGGTGTGATAGTTTATTTTTCTCTTCTCCCCACACCTGCAAGTCCCTCTCTCCCATGGACAGTCTGTGAGTTCGTTTAGCTCCCCCACTGCCTCTCTGAATTTCCTACCCTCTTTGATGGGGCCTCTTCTCTACATTAAGTTATGGAGTTTGTTCTGCCAGTCTTGGGTCATTTTCTGGGTTATCTACACTGATATGAGACATATCTAGTTGTATTTAAGAGATGAGGTGACCTTAGGGTTCTCCTATTTCACCATCTTCCCAGAGAAAAAAAACAAAAACACTTAATTTTAATAAATTTTATTTTCCTTCCTGTGTCAGATTTGATAAGTTGTGGAGTGTTTTCTTCCAGAATTTGTGCATTTCATCTGTTTTTTCAAATGTATTGGCATAAAGTTGCACATAATACCCTCAAAATAAATTTTTATTGTGGTAAGGTATATATAATATATATTATTTTAATTATTTATAAGTATATAATTTAGTGGCATTAAATACATTCATAATGTTGTATAACCATCACCACTCTCTATACCCAAAAGATTTTCATCATCCCAAAGTGAAAATCTGTACCTATTAAATAATAACTCCCTATCTCCCCCTCTCGTGAACTCCTGGTAACCTCTGTTTTATTTTATTTTTACTATTCTAGGGACCTCGCAGTGGACTGATACAGTATTTATCCTTCTGTGCCCAGTTTACTTCACTAAGCATATTATTTGCATGGTCCTTCTATGTTGTAGTATGTATCAGAACTTCATTTTTAGGGGCACATGTGTGGCTCAGTTGGTTAAGCAGCTGCCTCCAGCTCAGGTCATGATTCCAGGGTCCTGGGTGGGATCAAGCCCTGCATTGGGCTTCCTGCTCAGCCAAGAGCCTGCCTCTCTCTCCTTCTGCCTGCTGTTCTACCTACTTGTGCTATCTCTCTGTCAAATAAATAAATAAAATCTTTTAAAAAAAGAACTTCATTTTTATAGCTGAATAATATTCTATTGTATGCATATACCACATTGTTTATCCATTTGTCTGTTGATGGACACTAGGTTATTTCCCTAATGATAATGCATTGAACATCTTTTCATGTGCTTATTGTCTATCTGTATATCTTCTTTGGAGAAATGTCTATTTAGGTCCTTTATCAATTTTTGAATTGGGTTTTTTTTAGTAGTTCTTTATACATTCTGAATAGTGAACTCTCATCAGATATATGATTTGCAAATATTTTTTCCCATTTTTAGGTTGTCTTTTCACTTTATTGATTATATAGCTTTTGATGCACCAAAATTCTTAATCGTGAAGTACCATTTATCTCTTTTTTCTTTGGTTTCATGTGTTTTTGGTGTCTCTTATCAACTTTTTAATAACTATATTAAAAATAGTGCCACCCCCACTTTCATTCCTGATATGAACTTGTAACATTTTTATATTATTTATAAATGTTGCTAATAGCTTGTTAATTACATTTATCTCTATAAGGAACACATTTTTAGATTTATTGTTTTATTATTCAATTATTTTATATTTAGTAAATTTCTCCCCCATCCTTTCATTCCTTCAATCTTATTTAGGTTTAATTTTCTAACTTATTAATATTAATGTTAATATTAATGACTAAATATTAATAAATATTTAGTCCATTGTTTTTCTGCCGCTCTTTTTCCAATATATGAATGTAAGACCATACATTTCTTCTAAGCTCAAATTTTCCTATACCCCTACCAACTTGGTATATTTCATTATTATTACTATGTAGTCAATAAATTTTAACCAACTGAGCCACCCAGGTACCTTATGTAGTCAATAAATTTTATAATCTCATTGAAATGTATTCTTTCCTATGGGTTATAATACTTGAGAATATCAGTGAAAATGGTGGAGAGAGGAACTCCAAAATTCTGCCCCTTCATAAAAGTGGTAAAAAAAAACTGTCAGAATCAATTTTTCAGAACTCTGGAACTTAGACAAAGGCTACAGTCACCTGGAGAGTACTTATTCAAGAAAAATATTTGAATCTCAGTAAGAAGAGCAAACTTCATGGCATTTAAACTTATCCTAGTCCCATCTTCTATTGACATTTGTTTAAATATGATTCATATTTCTTTTTTTTAATTTAAGATTTTATTTATTTGACAGAGAGAGACACAGTGAGAGATGGAACACAAGCAGGGGGAGTGGGAGAGGGAGAAACAGGGTTTGCATGGAGCCCAATGCAGGGCTCGATCTCAGGATCCTGGGATCATGACCTGAGACAATGGCAGATGCTTAACAACTGAGCCACCCAGCCACCCCTATAATTCAACATAGGGTCAATTTTGATAAATGATCAATGTATAATTGTAAAAATGTACATTTGATTATAGTTGGTATAGTGCTCCATGTTCGTCATTTAGTTCAAGAGTTCAAGTGTATTATTCTCTTTTTTTAAGATTTTTAAAAATGTATTTAGAGATACAGTGATACTCTATTGAGATAGAGTGGCAGAGGGAGAGGGAAAAGTAAGTTCTGATGTGGGGCTCAATCCTGGAATCATGACCTGAACCAAAGGCAGACCCCCAACCATCTGAGCCACCCAGGTGCCCCAAGTGTATTAATCATTTAATTCCTACCTGAATTACCATGTGTCTGCACTAAATTATTTTTCTTCTACTATTTACTATTTCTTTTAGTGTAGATCTGCTGGGAACAAGTTTTTTTTTCCATCTTTTGGGTTTTCATGTTTTACTTCAAATGTCTTTATTTTAATCCTTTAAAATATTTAAAGGATATTTTCACTGGGTTAAAGAATGTTAGTTGAAAATTTTTTTCTTTCAGACCATTATGTACTTTTTCATTGCTTTCTGGCTTTGATCATTTTTATAGAGAAGTCAGCTGTCAGAATTGTTATTGCTCCTTTGAAGGTAATTTTTCCCTTTTTTGTTCTTGGCTGCTTTTAGATTTTTCTTTCTGCATTTGATTATGAGCAGTTTTATTATAATGCACATAGGTGTGGTTTTCTTTGTATTTGTAGTGTTTGGGATTTGTGATGCTTCTTTAATATATAGATTGAAGTCTTCAACTTTGGAGAAAAAATACTCAATTTCTCATCAAACATTGTATTTGCTCTATTACCGCACATCTTTCTGAGACTCCAGTTACACACACATTAGACCTTTTAATTATGTCTTATACATTTTCTGTGTCGTTTCTATGTTTCCTTTCCATGCTTCAATCTGAATAATTAAACCTTAGTTTAATAATAAATTATCATTACTGGACACAAAGGTTGTTTCTCAATTTGGGGTTTTTATAAATAATATTTAGATAATTATCCTTCTGTACATGTATGAAATATTTTCTAAACATAAATTCCTATAACTGGGATTACTGTGTCAAAAAGTACAAACATCTTAAAATTTCTGATACATTTATGTAGCTAAATTGCCTTCTATAAAAATTGTATCACTTGGTTCCCCTTCAAAAATATATGACAGTGCCCATTCCCCTACACTATCACTGAATAAAATCCATTTTTATTGTTGTTTGGTAGATAAAATGGGTCTCTTTTATTTGCACTTTTGGTTGGTGAAGAATTTGCTTAATAACTTTATTCTTAATTAGTTGCAAGACTCATTTGCTAACCATATAGGATATGGGAATTGAGAATTACCCTTATTCTTTAGTCAGAGAATTTCCTATTGATCTAGAATATTACAAATTATCGCTGCCATGGTTTGGAGATTTCTGGTTATTTATGTTTGAATACATATGCTGTAACGGTAATGAAAAGGTACCATCCCATCATTTTCTCTTCCTAAAAATGCATCATTAATATACATAAATATGGTTTCACAAATATACATACATACACAAATATGATTTTCACAAATGCATGAAGAAAGCAGAGGAGACTGGCTAATCATAAGAAGAAAAACATAGGGAGAGATGGCAAAGTGGCACAAGAACGATAATCTTTAAATAATTTGGAACTAAATAACATCAAATCAACAATAGTTATTGAAGTTCTACATCTTTTCCATTCTTGATTCAGGTATTAGTTTGTATTTTTGGCAGGTTGCTAATGGGTAACCTTCTCTCAAAAGTATTGTGAGGCTTGGAGTGCCTGGATGGCTAAGTTAGTTAAGCATCCGACTCTTAATTTCAGCTCAGGTCATGATCTCTGGGTCATAAAATCAAGCCCCACATCGGACTCAACACTCAGCAGGGAGTCTGCTTGAGATTCTCTCCCTCACTCTCCTTCTGTACCCACACCAGCCCCCACTCTTACACTCTCTCTTGAATAAATGAATAAATCTTTTTTTAAAAAATATTGTTAGGCTCTAACATGTCTGCAAGTGCTGTTTTCAGACTCTGCTACTGCTAACTGGTATCAGTCACATAGAATTATGTAAACCCCTACTCTATATATAGAGAGAAGCAAGAGGCTGATCTTCCTGCCTGGCACTTCAATGCAGTCAAACTCAGCCACCATAGCAATAGTGATCATTTCTACTTCCAGTATAACAATGAATAAGGAGACCTTAAGTTTCTCTCAAAACCCAGATAGCACATAATAAATTTTCCGTATCTTCACAAATTTAAAAAAAAATATTTTTACTCTTATTCCTAATTTTCTTTTTTTTTTTAATTTTATTTATTTATTTGACAGAGAGATAGAGATCACAAGCAGGCAGAGAGGCAGGCAGAGAGAGAGGAGGAAGCAGGCTCCCTGCTGAGCAGAGAGCCCAACGTGGGGCTCAATCCCAGGACCCCGAGATCATGACCCGAGCCAAAGGCAGAGGCTTAACCCACTGAGCCACTCAGGCGCCCTTTTTTTTTTTTTTTTTTTTTTTAAGATTTTAGTTATTTATTTGACAGAAAGAGAGTGTACAAGCAGGGGGGAAGGGCACAGGGAGAGAGAGAAGCAGACTCCCTGTGGAGCAAGGAGCCCAGTGGAGGGCTCAATCCCAGGACTCCAGTCATGACCTGAGCCCAAGGCAGACGCTTAACTGACTGAGCCACCTAGGTGCCTCTCTTATTCCTAATTTTCAAAATGTGCATTATCAGAATACAAAGACTTAAATCCAAATGTAGTATCATCATATAACAGTATCACTTCATTGCATTTAAGAAATTGTTTCCAAATTATAAAATTACAGATTAAAGTTCAGAAAGCAGCATAGTGCAGTGGTACCAGATAACCTGAGTTCAAATCTTACATTAAGCACTTATTAGATGTATGGCCTTGGCATATTTTTTAATACTTCTTTTAATACTTCTGTGCTTCATTTCCTTTGTGTATAAAAGGAGAATAATAGTAAGTATTTTACAGGGTAGTCATAAGTATTATATGGATACATACATATAAAGTCCAGTAGTTCTTGGCATATAGTAAGCACCATAAATTATGTTTGTTATTATTATTATTATTATTATTAAATAATAAAAGAGACTGCTCATGAGCATTTAGGGGAAAAAAAAAGAAATGATCATCAGCAATCAAAATCTATTCACAACAAATTATCTTTTATTTTATACAACTACCAATTTGAAAGATGTATACATCTTGCTCATTCCTTCTTTTGACATTTCAGTTTTTACCTGTGGAAAATAAACTAAGAAGAGGACTTTACCTCCATAATTTAAAATGTTTTTTAAAGGGACCTAGGAAGATAAAATATTAATGCAACAATTAGAAAGCTTGAAAACTTTAACCCTGAAGCACCCTGTTTCTTGCTTACTGGTGACATATCATACACATTATTGAAGCAGCCAGACCAGCAAGAAAATGCCTTCAGCGTCTCATAGAGCAAAGACCCCTCCAAGAACTCCAGACCCTGTGTGAAGATTAAGAACAGGAATATTCTATTGTAATATATGACAACTCTCAATAAGAAGGAAAAATAAAAGGGAAGTGGTGGTGTATAAAAAAGGCAGTACTCTCCCTTCTTGCTTGCTTTATATGTTAGATTTTGTCTTAACCTTTCCTATAGGCTCTGAATTCATCCACATCTCAACCTTATATATTCAAAGTACTGACATCTGAATAAAGAAGTGCTTCTGTGTGCTCATGTAGGAGTGTATTTTAAACAAAACTGGTTTTCTTATCCTTTTCTTTAGATCCTGAATTCTCAATAAGCAACTTTCTTTGAACAACTCTGGTCTGAGCAAATATGCAGGCACTGCCACCTACGGGAAGCTATCTATTTTAAGGCAGCCAAGCCACAGAGATTGCTGTGACATTTGAATGCCTTTCTAAAGTGAAATAAATAATACACAATTGAGCATTATGGCTGAAGTTCTGAAACCATCCATTACTTTATACTCTCTTGAGAAGTAATCACAAGAAAAACTTCCCTGAAACTCTTCCATGAAACTTCCTTCCAACCTTGCTTAGAGGATCCTTTATCTTTTTTCCTTTTGTCAATGGCTTTGATCTTGGTTGCTATCCCCTTTACAGCTATTATCTATAAAACTTATTCTAAATTATAACAAGCTGTATCTTTAAAATTACAAATATGGATTTGGTGCACTAGTACCATCAGTTATTATTCAGTCTTTAATTAGATGATGAATTTCATGTGAATTTTTTCTCATGGATTAAAAAAAAAAGCATTCAATTCTGTTCTGTTTCTCTCGTCAGTTCCCAGCCACTAAGAATTTATCAGCCTGGTAGGATTGGCAGGACCCTGGAGTGGCCCTGGATTCTAGAATCTTCTACTGACACTCGCACACAAATCTTTCATAAAAGAGTAAAATAACCCTAAAAGGCATTCACATTTGGTACCTCCTCTATACAATTTTGTTCTTTAATTTCTTCTCCTAAAATCACTAAAGCCCAATAAAAGATTTACCATCTCTACCCTTTCCACTTTACCTATGAAGCAGGATTTTTTGGCCCTGGACTCACCAATTCAGCAAAAACAATTAACCACTTAAAAGCAACATTAGATTGTGTCCTGTGATACTGCTTCCATCTTTCATTAAAGAAAATTGGAAATACAACTTATTGGCTATCATTTTCCAGACTGTGCTGATAAAATACAGGCTTTGAAATCCAGTAAAAGTTCTGATTAGCAGAGCTACTTACTTTGTGAGGCCTAGTGTAAAATGAAAGCATGGAGTCTCATGTTCAAAATACTGGGGGAAACAATTTAAGTTATTGAAATGTACAGTTTTTCCTTTCTTCCATAGTCTCTCTTAACTTGTTATGGTATTTCTTACTCACTACTTAATGCCATTCTAAGTTTTTAAAAAATTAAAATTTTAAATTATTAGCCTGACTTCTACCATTTCCATTTACCTTATGCAATAACAGTTTTTTTTTTTATAAAGATTTTTATTTATTTATTTGACAGAGAGAGATCACAAGCAGACAAAGAGGCAGGCAGAGAGAGAGAGAGGGAAGCAGGCTCCCCGCTGAGCAGAACCCAATGTGGGACTCGATCCCAGGACCCTGAGATCATGACCTGAGCCGAAGGCAGTGGCTTAACCCACTGAGCCACCCAGGCGCCCTGCAATAACAGTTTTAAATTCAAGAGCATGTAATGATATGCAGAATCATTGAAATTACACAATTGATATAGTTCATTCTCAGCAGAAGAGTGGAAATACTAAACAAAACTAACTTAACTGCTTTTATTTCATTTCTTGGTACTAGTACATTCTACCAACACTCTCTACCTTTGGTTCACTATTAAGTAAGGAAGGTTGAAAAGGAAAAGGAAAAGGAACTACGGGTTATCCTATCTTTCCTTATCATTTCTAGCATAATTGCCTAATAGAGAGCCAACAGTTTTCCATGGTCATTTGTGTCTCCCAGAATGCCACTGCCTTTCTTTCACATTCAAATTCTGGTTCAACAAAAGCATGGCCTCTCAGGGATATCAGCACCCCTACTTGGTCATAGGCATAATACTTAACCTTGTACTTCTCTGAATGTCATTGAACTCCCACACATTGTTCATTCACTGGAATTCTGTGTTCATGGAGCATGTTAGTTGCATTAAGTCAATGGAGTGACAAGGTAAGATGGACACACATGTTAAATGTACCACCTCTGTGTGATGCATGTTCCATTGTCCCTCTGGACTTCAATTACATAACACAATCTCAAAGATAAAATTATTAACAATTTCAAGACAGTGATAATAGAGCATTAAACCAAGCATTGGGCCCTTCTGAGCACAGGGCCCTGTGTTATTGCACAGGTCATAAAACTAGACCTACCTATAAGATTTATTAGGACAGAAAAGTTTCATTTTTCTTTAATAAGAGGAAGAACAGAAACTATGTTTGTTAAGGATCTACTATGTGCTGAGCACTAAGTTAAACCCTTCATATACTCTACTTTGTTTAATTTAATAATTTATTTATAATTTATATTTCATAATAATATTTTTATTTATAATTTATATTTATATATAAATAACTTATAGTTATTATTATTAAAATAATTTCATTAATGGGGTATTACTAACCCCATTTACAGAGGGGGCATATTGGGGATTTTAGGAGCTAACTGAACCCTTTCCTAGGAATAACAATGTCTTTTAAGAAAATAGAAAAGTGTTCCATCAAAACGAAGAAGAAAGAAGGCCTAGGTTCCCCCCAAAATAATGATTCCCATCCCAAGAGAGCAGTGAAGGGAAATTCCAGGATGACAGCCACATAGCTGTTCTAGAGAGACCTAGTAAAGATTGGAGCCAGGGTGGGAGTGGAATGACTCAGGAAAAAGATGAGAATAAATAAAATAGATAATATGGCTAGGAGTTTAGAAAACCTTGAGGATAAATCAAAGACATTTGATAAAGTGTAAAAAGGAGAATGTATTTGAACAGGAACATTCTCCATTGAGTGGCACAGGGGTAGTAACTCAAATCCCACAACAAAATGTGCTACTAGCATATCACTTGGCTCTACAATGAACAATTTGCATGTATGCCTGTATCTGTTCTGAACCTTCAGGAAGCAGTGGTCAAGTCACAGTTAGAAGGGCAAGAGATGTACTAGATGGGGATGCAGATAAAAGATAAAGGGAAAAGGGAGTGGGAATAAGTAAAGGAAAGGAAGAAAGAAAGAGGCTTGAGTAAAAAGAGCCCAGACTATGGTACCACTCAAAAAACTCTCAACCAGCCCCAAAGGGAGCCAAAAAGCAAAAACTGCCTTTTGCATGAGTCTCATGCTGGGCAGAAATGGCCAGCACCTAGAAACCCAACCATGCTCAATCATTGGTTATAGTTGCTCAGAGTGAGTCAGGGTGAGTGTATACCCTGCTTGAACACTTTCACAGCTCTCAAATGCACCACAGCTGACTGTACTCTTGCTGCAGAACTCTCTTTAAAAAAACTGAGTCGCATGCTTCCTCCAATATATACAATATTCTGATCCAGACCTCAAAGGACACCAATTCAAGGCTGTATACAATTATTGCATCAGCTCAAAATCCAATTGTTTTCAAAGATATGCACTCCTTTGTGTCAAGTGCAGAGATGGTCTAGTCATTTGTTACCAACTCAAAAAAGGGGGGGGGGCGGTGGAGTAGTTCCTTACCCAATATACCAAATCACTGGGGAGGTACAGGATAACCACAATAAAAGCTCTCTAATTATCAAATATCTTTAGTGATATGAAATACATCTTATGTGCAAAAACCTCATGAAGATCACTCATTTACATTATTTTCTTATTTACATTTGAATAACACAGTCATGGTGCTAAGTGCCTCTCAGAATCATCGATAACTGAGACTGACCACTCTAGTATCCTTGAGTTCTTACCTCTCCCCAACAGGGTAGCTATATCTGCACCAAGACTTAGGACGGGAAAACAAAGGCAGGTTCAAGGACCAAAAGGGTTCATGATAATGGATAAACTAGAGTAAAAGCATATATAAGTAATTGTGTGTCTTTAAAATTATTGAATATGGGCATAATTTTATGACAAAACTTTTATGTGATACATATATACTTAAATTAAAAATTAATCTTAACTTTGAAAAAATAATGGTCTTATATTGTAAAAATTCCACGAGCTCATAAAGGTCTCAGTTAGCCAATCTAAAAGATGTCAGTTCTGCTATCTGCTTGTCCATTTTCCTCACAGACCTCTGGTTTTGCCCTCTAGGGGCTTCTTTCTTGTCCATTATCCTTCTTAGAATCATCTGAAATGAGCACAGCTTTCACAACCTACTTCTAACCAGTGTAAGTTTGTAGATTTGGAAGTTGCTTTAGAGGTTAAAAAAAATCACAAGTTTCTGCAGCCAGGGCATGTGAGGTATTTGGCAGTAATATTCCTTCAAAAACTCACTAGGCTTCTAGTTCTTTAGTTTTCAAGGGATAAACACAGCCAAACACAACCACAGATGGTTTCAAGGCTTGAGGATTGACATTTTATTTACTATCTCTATGCTATGCCTCTAACACTCTGGCACAACCAGCAGCTATTGGAAGCCAACTGAGATTTGAGTGGTAAGGCAACACCCTTCATCTCCTCTCCACAGCTAGAACGGCTCCCATAGTCTAACAGTGATGATTGAAAAGGTTTAGGGCCCTATTCTTTATCTTCTGCTAAAACTGACAGCTATATAATTGCTTGAATTTGAATTACAGAATCAGTTGACTTTTTCAGCTGGGCAAGACCCCAAATTACCAAGCCCCCAGCCATCTAAGATTGCCTCAGGCACAAAGTGTCTTAGCAGAGTTATATTCCTTTGCATTTCTACTTGCAAACTAGCTAGTTCTAGCCTGAGTTCTCCTCTCTGTGGTAGGGCCTTTTGAAAGAGGTAGGGAACAGTCAACAGACCGAATTTTTCCCACCCCTGGAGAGCCATGGGCTCACTTGGCCCATAATCTGCCACTCCAGATATCAGAGGTATACTTGCCACTGTTTTGCTACACCATTAAAAAAAAAAAAAAAAGATACTCTTTTTACATTGTGCAATGTCTATATCCTTGAAGCCATCAAACAAATTCACCTATTTAAGTTTCTGTTATATGCAGTACTCCATATGCACGTAACAGATTTTAAATTAATTAGGATATAGGTTTAGCTGCATGAAATAAGAAACCTGAGTTTCTAGCTTTGAAAAGATAGATCATTTCTCTCCCATAGCGGCAGGATAGAGGTAGGGGGGACAAAGAGTATAGCCCTTCCTCTAAGGACATGTCTTTGGAAGTATCACTTCCAAAGTATCATTTTCCCTCACAAACCCTAGGCTAGAATATTTCACATAGCCACAGTTAAGTGAAAGGAAAGCTGGAAATGGATGGCCAGGCACCCCAATAAAAATCCAAATGTTCTCCTGCTGGAGAGTGAAGGAAAAATCCCTGGTGGAGGGGGAATAAGGGATAACCAGTCTCTTCTGCCACTCTTCCCCAAGTCGTGTCCCCTATTCAACAGAGAACATCCAGACTAATTTTCCTAAGACAGGATTATTCCCATAATTTGCTTTCACCAAGACTAATGAACCTTTTATGCCCAGCACATAAAAAATTAGTTTCTCTATGCCCTGACTTTCAAGGATCCTTAACCATACTTTTTTCAAAGCTAAGCTCAAATCTCATCTTTTTCATAAAAATCTCAGGCACTTCCATTCTCTGTACTCTCAGTAATGCCATTTAGCATTTGATTATTCTCTAATTTTTAGTATGCATATGTTTTGCCCATAAAGAATGATGGTCATTATGAGAAAGTTCCATGATTTATCATCCTTTTTTTGTTTTTGTCCCACAACACATATTAAAGTGTAATAATATAGAGATTGCTTAATAAATAATGATTGATGGATCAGATTCCTAAGTCATTAAACATGCAATATTTATAAGGGCAATAACTCAAATGTACAACAAAGAATTTTTATTTTTTTTTTAATACCACAGTTCGGTAAATGTACTGTTTGGAATTAGATCAAATAAATTTCTAAAAGCTCACAGAGACATTATTCCATTTTAAAAACATGTATTTCTGGGGTGCCAAGGTGGCTCAGTTGGTTAAGCAACTGATTCTTGATTTCAGCTCAGGTCAAGATCTTGGGTCAAGATCCCACGTCTGGTTCCACACTTAACACAGAGTCTGCTTGAGATTCTCTCTCTCCCTCTCTCTTTGTCCCTCCCCCCACCCAGGCACTCTCTCTCTAAATAAATAAATAAAATCTTAAAAAAAATAAAAATATGTATTTCTCCTTTAATATTGAAGTATAAGATCTGACAAAAATACTAGGAATATAAGTAGGTAAGTAAAATCATCTTTCATCTCTATAAGCATTTATTAGACCTAATAATACTTGAGTATATATTCTTCAATGAAGATATTGACTTCAAACATTTCAACAAGCATTCCATGCACAGGGTTTGAACTGTCAGAAAATAATTTTTTTCTTAAGCAGTTTTAATGATCTTTCTTACTTGTATCTAATAGGACTTCATCAAGCCTGCTAAGATTCTTCTCTCTATACTACTTTTACCAAGGCATATATTTAAGCTGATTTCATTCTTTCAGGATTTGCTATAGATAAATTCATGGCTTTCAGAAGTTTAGTGACAAATGACACCCATCTATAGTCATAAAAAAAAGCACATAGTATTTTTATGTGTTTCATTTTTCTAGTCTCTGGGCTATAAGCATCAATAATAAAAATTTTCAAGCAAAAAGGGACACTTATACTATATATGTTTTGATATGTTTTATAGTCTTCACAATTTCTGGCAAGGGAAAATAAAATATATTTTCTCAACTTTAAAATAAAATTTCCAAAAGATATATTTTCTCTTTAGAATGTTAACCATTAAATTATATCTACCCCATCTTATCTACATCACAGATTTATGATGAAAATGAATGGAGAAATAAATTTGAAAAAAATTTGAGCTCTTGAAAGGAATAGCATTAATAACATTATATGAGAGTGAAATACTATTTTATTTAGAACTTCAAGATTTATTTTGAAATAGAAGTCACTCCACCTTTGTATTGGACTTATATAGGTATTTCTCAGAATCATTACTTTCCATATCAGTAAAAATCAGATTATCGATTTCTTCCCTTTTCTCTGTAGAGGATCCTAAGGTCCAAAGTATTTCCTTGAAATGATCTCTATATTAAGAAATATCACATTCCACTGAGTAAATGGCCACCCACTTTTTTGAAAGGGGGAATCACAGATATGAAGACTGCTCATGAAAAACTTGAAGGGAACACACCCACAATGAGCAACAGAATTGCACAAATGAACACAATGCATAATACAAATCAAGAGGCAGTACTATACTGATAAATAGCCCTATTCCATTATTTTTGACTTATAGAACTGCTGTAACTAATTTAACATTTTCCATATTGGCATTTGACAGTATTAGAAAACTAGAGAAAGAACTGATGCCTAGGCAAAATGTGAGTAACTATGAAATCCCGGTGAGAAGTATATGGGTATTTTTTTTAATCACTCACTAACTTTTTGTAGTTTTTTAAATTGAAATAATAAATAGTTGCTTTATCCCAAGGTTTCAATCACTTCCATGTCATCAACTAATAGTTCCTTCCCAACCAAAACTAGGACCAGCAAAGGAATTGACTTTATCACTCTTATACCTATTAAAAATGAACTGTCTGAAACAGGGTCTGACTTCAACTGAATAACCCAACTGACAGATGTCTAGATAAGGGAAAGCCCTATTTTCTTCATCTCTTGCCTCTGTGCAATTTTTGTGATCTATTTCAAGAATACATCTCACATGAACCACATACCTACACCCCTGAAACAAATAATAATATATTTTAATAATTAAAAGAATACATCACATATATTCATTTGCCTGAAGAGTCTCTAATACTCTCCAATATCATTTATGTCAACTCCTCAAAAGGATTTCTTGGGTACTTCTAGGTATAGGTTCATAGATTTCTAGAGAATACACCCTTTTCATAGATACATATTTCTTCTTGCCTCATAAGACCTTTTCTTTTGATAGTCATGTTGAAGAAAAAGAGGGGCAAAACAGATGTTTTATTCAAATGACTTCAACTAGCCACTCAAGGAGTATCTTACACCTTAAATTGATCTTTAAAATAATTTTAAATGTTAGCAAATATTTACTGAGCACTAACTATTGTCCTAGGTCTGGGCTAAGCACTTTAGTTGCATCTTTTAATTCTCATACTAATAATGACACTATGTTTACTGTGTCTGGAGAGAAAATTTACCTATTTCTCAGAGAGCCAGCATTTATGTTATTACTGTTTTTGCAAAATTTAGGAATTTACAGTGGTGTTAGCCCTAGTCACTGGGGCTTATTTGAGGTGACTTTCTTGCACATTCAAAACCTCTTCATTTCCATTTCCCCTATGACCCTTCTGCAATAGCCTCTGCCTCTTTACAAAACTGCTGAGGCCTGTCTACTCACATCTGTTTAGGCTGTATAATCACTCTCCACAGATTTCTGTTGTTTGTCTTACCACTGTGTTCCTCCAACAAACCCTCTTACTGCCACCCTGCACCCTGGGTTGCAGCCATCTATCTTTTATATACAAAGTAAGTGAAAACAAACTTCAGTTTCCCAAGGATTTCTTCATGGAGTATTGTTGTTGTTACTTCCTGGAATTTATTTTTATTTCTTGATTCTACAATTTCTCCAAGGTTGATTTAGGGGGAGCAAGCTGACCACCCTGGCTTATTCATCATCTTCATAAGAACCAGAAACCTTGATGTTGCTTCTTTTCTTATCATTAAGAGCTACACTTATGAATAAAGACACAGTTTTTGTGAAATTCCAAAGTTATCGGGCAGTGTTTATGTAATTAAACCCAGAGCCAACCGAGGTCACATGATGAGATGACTATCTCTAATAAGCCTGTGGTCAGGCACATACAACACAAGCAGTCAGTCTATCTACATGATCCTCCCTTGGGCCAGAATGCACTTGAAAACAACACAGAGAACAGACTTGAAGTTACCTGTCTTCACAGCCTACCTCAGGCTGCTGGAAACACACACATCAATGCTCGGAGCCACTCAACTTAGGTATAGTTTTAAGTCCTGGCCTATAAATTTCTGTAGAACAAGCATCAAATAATTTTGCTAGGTCTTAATATCTGAAAATCTTACATATCAAAAGAGGTAAAACTCTCATCCCCTACTGCATCAGCTGCACATTCTCCCTAAGCCTCTGGGTCCTCACTTGGCCCAAATACAGCAAAAGCCAGAGCCTGTATAATTCATAATTGAGCTGCAACGGCTGCACATCTTAGATCTGGGACTCTGTTACTGTTGCTGTGGTCAGAATTTAATGAAATACCCTCTACCTCCCTGCCACCTATAGCTATAGCCTTGCTAAGGTCTGCACTTGCATGGCCCTCATACTTGTTGAATCCAGATTAGTTCCCTAATATTTGCCAAAGATGAAACTCTCACTTTTATTGAACATCTCACTTTTGATTTAGACAAGGACTGAGATGTATTTACTCAAAACAAGTTTGGTCCATATTAAAATGGCTACTTATATAAAAACAGCCACTCACCAATGGACAAAGCTTCCATAAGCTGTACCACATGCATCAGGGTGATAACCTCACCTATCAGGAATGAAAGAAGAGACTTCATTATTAAAGCCTTAGACATTAAAAGGATAACAAATAAATATTACGAGTAATTTCATGCCAAGAGATACAAAAGTTACAAGAAACTAGATAAAAATCCTTTTTAAAAAATACAGCATACCAAACTCACAAGAAAAACGAAATCCAAATAACCACATAAGGTATTTGAATTTGTAAATTATTTCCCACAAAGAAAACTTCAGTCTAGAAATGCTTCAACAGTAAATTCCATCAAACATTAAGAAGAAATAAAACCATTATACAATCTCTTTCAAATAACCTAGATGGAATAAATACTTCCCATCTCCTTTTATGAGATTAGAATAATCCTGAATCCAAAACTGGAAAAGAAATATTATATGGGAAAAAAAAAAACTTACAGATTAAAATGCTTGAGAACAGGAAATAATCAATAAACCTAAAACACAACCTACCAAATGGGAGAAGATAACTGCAAATGACATATATGATAAAGAGTTAGTATCCAAAATATATAAAAAACTCATTAAACTCAACACTCAAAAAACAAATAATCCAGTTATAAAAGGGGCAATATAAAATTAACAACACAAGAAACAACAGGTGTTGGCGAGAACGCGGAGAAAGGGAAACCCTCTTACACTGTTGGCGGGAAGACAAACTGGTACAGCCACTCTGGAAAACAGTATGGAGCTTCCTCAAAAAGTTAAAATTAGAGCTACCCTATGATCCAGCAATTGCACTACAAGGTATTTACCCAAAGAATACAAAAATACTAATTCAAATGGATATATGCACCTGATGTTTATAGTAGCATTATCAATAATAGCCAAATTATGGAAAGAGCCCAAAAGTCCAACAATTGATAAATGGATAAAGAAGATGTGGTATATTAATACAATGGATTATTATTTGGCCATAAAAAAGAATGAAATCTTGCCATTTGCAATGACTTGGATGGAGCTACATGGTATTATACCAAGCAGAATAAGTCAGTTAGAGAAAGACAAATACCACATGATTTCACACATATGCAGAATTTAAGAAACAAGCAGTCATAGGGAAAAAAGGAGAGCGGCAAAACAAGAAACAGACTCCTAACTATAGAGAACAAACTGATGGTTATCAGAGGAACAGTGGGTGGGAATGGGGTAAATAGGAGATGGGGATTAAGGAGAGCACTTGTTATGATGAGCAATGGGTATCCTATGTAAGCGCTGAATCACTAAATTGTACAACTGAAACTAACAATACACTGTATGTTAACTAACTGGAATTTAAATAAAAACTAAAAAAAAAAGAGGAAAGGAAAGAAAAAAAAAAGCACTTAAGAACATAGACATAGAAATCCTCAACAAAGTAGTAGCAAATTAAATCCAGCAATATATAGAAAGGATAATAAAATATGACTAAATGATGCCAGGAATGCAAAATTTAACATGGGAAAATCTAATCAATATAATTCCCATTATCATAGTAAAAGAGGAAATATTGAGTAATTCTCTCCTAAGATCAGGAAAAAAGTGTATGCTTTTACCACTTCTATTTCACAGTGTATGGGACAGTTTAAAAAGACAAAAAGAATGTGTCAAAGACAAAAAGACACACAAATTAAAGAGGAAAATGTAAAACTGCTTATTCAAAGATATGATTGCAGAGAGATTTCAAAATCTTAAGACATCTATTTTTTAAGATTTTATTTATTCATTCATTTTTATTTATTTGAGAGAGAAGGAGAGCACGTGCACACCTGTGAGCACAAGCAGGGGGAGGGGCAGAAGGAGAGGGAAAAGCAGACTTCTTGGGGAGCAGGGTGCCTGATGGAGGGCTCTATCCCAGGACCCTGAGATAATGACCTGAGCTGAAGGTGGAGGGTTTTTAACAGACCGAGTTAACCAGGCTCTCCAGAAATCTATTTTTAATAGGCTATCTTTCAGAGCTCTCTTAGGTTTACAGAAAAATTGAAGAGAAAGTATAAAAAAAAATCCTACGTGCCCCTTCACACTTTCACATATAGTTTTCCCTATTACTAACTTCTTGCATTTGTATGGTCCATTTGTTATAATTCTGGAACCGAGACTGATATACTATTATTAACTAAAGTCCATAGTTTACATTAGGGTTCGCCCATTGTGTTCTACAATTCTATGGGTTTCAACAAATATATAATGTTGTGTAACCCCAACACATTATCATTTAAAATAATTTTACGACCAGGGGTGCTTGGATGACTCAGCTGGTTAAGCATCTGCCTTTGGCTCAGGTCATGGATCCTAGAGTCCTGGGATTAAGTCCCACATTGGGCTCCCTGCTCAGTGGGGAGCCTGCTTCTCCCTCTCCTTTGCCTGTCCCCCCACTTCTTCTATCTCTCTCAAATAAATAAAAACCTTTAAGAATTAAAAATAATAATTTATCACCCTAAGAATACTCTGTGTTCCACTTATTCAATGTTCCCTCCCACAATCCCCTGGCAACGACTAATCTTTTTACTGTCTCCATAGTTTTGATTATTCCAGAATGTCACATAGTTGTAATCATAGCCTATTTGGGTTGACCTCTTTTACTCTGTAATATGCATTTAGGGTTCTTCCATGTCTTTTTACAGCTTGATAGCTCCTTTCTTGTTAGTGCTAAGTAATATTCTATTGTAGGATCTGTCCAAGTTTGTCCGTCCAATAACCTATTGAGATGCACCTTGGCTGCTTTCAGTTTCTGGTGATTCTGAATAAAGCTGCAATAAACATTCGTGCGCAGGTCTGGGAGTAAATACCTAGAAGCATGGTTCTGGGATCACACGGTAAGCCTATATTTAGCTTTGTAAAGGAGTGTCAAACTGTTTTCTAAAGAGGCTGTACCATTTTTTTCTTTCCACCAGGAACGAATGAGAGTTTCTGTTGCCCCACAACCTTGCCAGTATTTAGTGTTGTCAGTGTTTTGGATTTTATCCAAGAACCAATTTTTTTTTTTAATTAGAACTAACAAGTAAATTTAACAAAATTATTAGACTCAAGGTCAGTATACAAAAATAAATTGCATTTATATATACTATCAACAAGAAATTAGAAAACATTTAAAAATACTATTGATGGGTGCCTGGGTGGCTCAGATGGTTAAGCATCTGCCTTCAGCTCAGATCATGATCCCAGGGTCCTGGGATGGAGTCCCACATCAGGCTCACTGCTCCTTGGGAGCCTGCTTGTTCCTCTGCCTCTGCCTCTCTCATGAGTAAATAAATAAAATAAAATAAACATATTTCTAAAATTAAAAAAATAAAATACTATTGATAATAGCTTTAAAATGGTTAAGAATAAATTTAATGAAAAATGGATGAAGCCTCTACATTGAAAACCAAATATTTCCTGAGAGAATTTAAGGAAGGCCTAAATAAATGGAGATATATGCCATGTTCATAGATTGGAAAACTCAACATTATTAAGATATCAATACTTTCCTAAATTGATCTATATATCCAATTCAATCCCAAAGTCCCAGGAAGACTTTTTAAAGAAATTGACAAGCTCATTCTAAATTTATATGTAAATTCTAAGAATCCAGAATAGTCAAAACAGTTTTGAAAAAGAACAAAGATGGGAGATTTACACACCCTGATTTCAAGGTTTACTATAAAGCTATAGTAGTTCTTACAATGTGATCTTGGTCTAAGGATAGACAGTAAATCAATGAAACAAAATTGAGTCCAGCCATAAGCCTACCTGAAAATGGTCAATTGATTTTCAACAAAAGATACTAAGGCAATTCAGAGAAGAAAGAAAGGTCATTTTAATAAATGGTATTGGAACAACTGAGTCTCCACAAGAAAGAGAAAGAAAAAAATAAAATAAAAGAATTCTGACCACTACCTCATACTATGCTCAAAAACAGTGGGAGAGTACTTCATGACTTTGGAGTAAAGAAAGATTTCTTAGACTGGATCCCAAAAAAATCACTAACCATAAATTTAAAACATTAATAAATCTTATTTCATCAAAATTAAGAATTGTTGCTATTCAGAAACACCATTATGAAAATGAAAAGACAGTCGCAGTCTGAGGAGAAAATATTCCCATAATATATACCTGACTAAGGATTGCTATGAAAAGCATATGAAGAATTTTATGTTAATCAAGTCTTGATCAAAGAAACAGAACCACTAGAAAGTATGTGTGTGTGCAGTGCACATGTGCACACAGGCAGGGAAAGAGAAATTTCTGTTATATGAACTGACCTAAAAAAATTATGGGAGAATTTCTGTGAATCTGTTGCCTCTATATCTGACACTAGAACATGAGATCATCAGATAAAACAGTCATGCAGCAAAGTCAGATGTGAAATGAGGGAAGTAAGGACAATGGAATCTGCAAATTTGGGTTAGAACCCCCAAGGACAAACTGGAACCCTTGTAAATCTCTCACCACTTTCAAGCTTCTAACTTCAGTGATTAGGAGATGCATTAGTCTGCTAGAGCTGCCATAACAAAGTACTAAAAACTGGGTGGCTTAGAAAAGAAATTTATTGTCTTAGTTCTAAGAGGCTAGAAGTCAGAGATCAGCCTGTCAGCAGGTTGCCTCCTCTTGAGGGCTGAGAAAGCATCTGATCCATGGCTCTCAGATCTTAGCTTCCTAGCTTCTGGTGGTTTGCTGGCAATCTTTGATGTTCCTGGCTTCTGTTGAACCACTCTAATCTCTTCCTTCATGTTCCTATGGTATTCTCCTTGCAGTGTACATGTCTGTCTTTGTGTCCAAACCCTCCCCTTTTATGAGAACACCAGCTGTATTGGATTACCACCCACCCTAATGACCTCATTTTAGTTTATCTCTGTAAAGACCCTATCTCCAAGTAAGGCCACATCCTGAGGGACTGAAGATTAGGACTCTAACATATCTTCTGGAAGAACATAATTCAACCAGTCACAGGAGACAAACATGCAGCCAGCCTAGGATTCAGGGTCAGGTAAAGAAGCCTCGATGGACAAAAGGAGCTACAACTCAGCTGCTGTCTCATGTCAGCAAGGTAATCGGCAAATAAGCAAAAACGTGCTACCTGCTTTGCTCTAACCTTCCACAAATAAAAAGAAGAATGGCTATTTCTTCACATTTGTATCCCAAATTCTGTGCAAATTTCCTCCTGTGGTCTACAGTAATCAGAACTATGCGGGGCAGGGAATCCTCGGAATAGTAGTTCCAGCTTAGGTAAATTGCCATAACACAAATGCACTGCAAATTCATACAACTCAGTGCAGATAGAATGGAGCCTTTTAAAAATAGATAAAATGTTTTAGTTGACCTTTTACAATATGATACACAAATAGCCAGTGAACACATAAAATGGCATTCACTCTTATTAGTCTTAAGTAAATGCAAATCAGAGTTACAAGATAACTACTGACTAGTTAATATTAAAACAAAAAAAAAACTGGTAATATCAAATGTTGATGGGGATGACTTTTTCAGTTTATTTCAACTTGAAACACATAAAAATATTTTATCCATCCAATATTTTAAATGGACCTTTATATTATAGTAATAGATAATGTTAAAATGCTTTTATATCTTATTCTCTTAACTACCAAGTAAGGTGGGTATAGCAGTGGATAGGCAGAATAATGGCCTCCCGAAATGTCCTCATCTTAATCCTCAGAACACGTGTATCTGTTAGAATGCAAGGCAAAGGGGAACTAAGGTTGCAGAGGGAAGTAAAGTTGATAATCACCTAGCCTTAAGTTAGAAAGATTATCCTAGATTTTCCATTGGGCCCAATATAATCACAAAGTTCCATAAAAGAGAAAGAGGGAAGCAGAAGAATGAGGGTTAGAGAGATGCTACAGTGCTAACTTTGAAGGTGAAGGATGAGGGAAAAAAGTCAATAAATGTGAGCAGTTTCTGGAAGCTGGAAAAGATAAAGAAATAGATTCTCCCCTAGAGCCACCAGTATGGAATAAAGCCCTGTTCTCATTTTGATTTTGGCCCCATGAGGCCTATGCAGATTTCTGACCTACAAAACTGTGAAATAATAAATTTGTTTTTAAGCTATTAAGTTCGTGGTAATTTGTGATGACAGCCATAGAAAACTAATATGAGCAGGTATTATTATGTACATTTTATATATAATAAAGTCAACATGGAACCCAAAAAATTACAATCAGTAAGACCCAGACTTGGAACAGGTCATGACTTTCTGATAAGAGAGTCATCAACATTTTCACTCTAAAAACTTCATGGACTTGAAATGCAAAAATATAACATCAGAGTATCTTAAATAAATACTTGCTCTGAGCAAAGATATGTTAACTATCTAACCAAAAATTTCAGTTTAAAGAATTTAACCCAGGACCTAGAAGACATTAGAGCCCACCACACATACCAGCAATTTTAAACAATTTTAAATTGATTATGTTAATGAGTCTTCCCTAGCTTAGCGCCCAAAGTCTCAGTTTGTAAGATATCAAGTAAATCACCCTTTTTTCAAGAATTAGAAAATGGTTCAGAGAAGTAAAATGCTCTATTTGGACAGTAGGTCAAGTGTCAAAGTTAATTTATCTTTTTGAAAAACTGACTTAACACATTAAATTATGAAGCAATCTAGAATATCCTCTAGGGCTTCTTATTCTCAACAACATAAATAAGTAAGTTTAGAAGTAAATAAATATAGGGGAGAGAAGAGCAACTCTACATTTCAATTCCATGGAGCATCATTCACATCAAAGACATGTGAGTAGTGACCCTTAGAATTGTGCAATGCAGCGTTCCTGAGGGGTCAAAGATAAAAAAAAATATTTTTTAGTACTGTATATTTTTTCTGCCTGTCATACTCATAAACTCTGTCCTTATCTGTAGATGGAAAAGGTAGCCACTTAAGCACTGTGATTTATGGAAGGAAGAAGGAGACATCAGAAAGTATAAAATTTGACCTCAAAGTTTTTTCTTTGGATTGAGGCTCTTTTAATTCCAAATAAATTTTTATTACTTTTATTAATACTTGCACAAATACTACTGATTTATTGTAGAAAAAAATTTAAAACACGAAGGAAAAAATCAATAATTCTATCATGTATAGGGGCATCTTCCAGCCTCCTTTAGATAGTACATACCATCACCCATACTAGGTCTCTCCCTTGGTAGTTGTGACCTCTGTGGTCACTGAGATGATGATGTCTAAGGGATGTTATTGTCCTCCTGATGCTACTGTGGCCTCATGAGACAGGCAATGACACCACCAGTCAATCTCAAGGTATGTATTTTTTTACCATGATAAACATATATATCAAGAAATCACTTCTTGGGGCACCTTGGTGGCTCAATCAGTTGAGGGTCTGACTTTTAATCTTGGCACAGGTCTTGATCTCATAGTCGTGAGTTCAAGCCCCACATTGGGCTCCATGCTGGGCTTGGAGCCAATACACATTAAAAAAAAAGAAAGAAAGAAAGAAAGAAAGAAAGAAAGAAAGAAAGAAAGAAAGAAAGAAAGAAAGAAATCACTTCTCATAAAATAATATTTCCCAATTTTCCCAGGTCCTGCCCACACAAGCCCTACCCCTACAACTCTATTTTATATTATTTGATAGAGGTAGAATCTTTATCAGAAGAAATGAGAGGAGTCAGGAAACTTCATCCCCAATTTGAAAATGCTTGTGTGCAAGCATCACTTTCCATCTTCTTGGGAGTTCTTGGCCTCTAGTCAGGTTTAACATCTTCCCCAAAACACTTACATCATGATTTAATGATAACCCAATACCAAGGGAGAGGATAGCTGGGATTCTATGGCCAGGGTCAGTACAGTGGATATAAAAATATATTAAATAAAGACCACATCTCGAGTTGGAGAAGGTGAAAAGCCTTCGTAAGCAATAAGGAAAGACAGGTTTACATGAGTGGCCCAGTAGCAGAAGGTTTAAAAAGGGAGCTTTAAAAACATCTAATGTGAAAAACTTGAGAAGAACAAAGGGAAGAAAACATCAAAATCTACCCAACCCAACTGATTATTCTTTCTTTTAAACCTCTAAAATGTATTGTTACAAATGCAAGAATGAAAATACAATTATGATTTTTCCATGTTAATAAATATTATTCTCCAACCTGAATATAATCTAATTCATGGATATAATGGATATAATTTGCTCAGCCAGTCTCAACTGTTGGACATTTAAAGCTTTCCCAGTTTTTGCTATTATAAGCAGAACTATAATAAACACAGCTATATGTAAGTCTTTATACATCTTCCATTCTTTTATAAACTTTTGAGCTAAGAAGTATGTGTGCATTTTAAGGGTTTCATTACACATTGCATATATAATTATATGTTACATAATTCATACTGACTTCCCAAAAGTTAGTACATTCATTCCAGCATTGCATTTGAATACTTGCTTACTTACAACTTTCCCATAATTAGGTATCAAAATTCTGAATTTTTAATTAATTTGATAAGTATACAGTGCTAGTGCCTTATTTTGCCCACTAGCCATAGTTTGCCAACCCCTGCTCTAAGGGATTCAGAAGCAGCACTTGCAGAAAAGCAACTACTAGGCTAAGGGAATGCAAGCAATGAAAAACTAAGGACTTTGAAGAGGGCAAGAGCTACCACAGGAATAGATGGTCAGAGGGGAAGAAACTTGCCAGAGGGCATTTGCCATCTGATCTGTATAAGTGTCCCAGCCAGGCAGGGAGATAGCTACCAGAAGGTGCAACCATAGCTACCACTGACACAGGGGCCAGGTGAGAGGCAGGAGCTGGTCCATGAAGGCCACTGAAGAGAGCCCCACTGGGCCATCTGCACACTGATCCACTGACTTCCACAATGAATAAAAACAAATGAGAATCAGAACTTGGAAGGGAAGTGCCTTCCTGCCACCATCACCTTGACGAGGTCCCTGCAGCACCATGTATTAACAAAGATTAATGTCAAGCCAGCTGGCAGAGTAGAAATATTAACAGGGTTCAGTTCCAGTGTCACATAGCAGGGCATGGAATGTTGATTTGGGGCTGAAAGACAATAAATTAAAAACTGGTATATAGGTATAAGTTTTTCTGAGTAATCCAGCTTGATTCAATGGTAAAGCTGAAGCAATATAGAGGAACAGAAACTTAGCATGTCCTTTTAATCTAAATATCCAGAGTCTTAACAGGACTTTTGACGGACTGTTAGAGTCACTGGTAAGTATCCAGATTACCAACTATGGTAAATTGATTCTATGAATAATTCCAATTCTTCACTTCACCCTTTATCAACATCTTTTGCCATATATCCTTGCAGTTCTCTTCCCTAAAAGGTCAGAATCCATCTTCTTATCAAGGTATTGCAACTTGCTTGAGCAATGAGCGATTAACAGATGTGATGCAAACAGAAGCTGGAAAAAAGTATTTCTGTGACTCTGCCTGCCTCTTGTCCTCTGCCGTTGCCATGAAAACATGTCTAGGCTAGCTTACCAGAGGACAATAGACACATAGAGTGAAGCCAAGTCCTCCAAAGGAACAAGAATCGACCAACAGCCTGCCAATGCCCCATCATGGGAGCAAACCTAACCAAGAACAAGAGCTGCCTAACTGCCTTGTGTAGCCAACCACAGACACCTGGGAAAGCCCTGCAAAGCCCAGCCCACACCAGGGAACACTACAGATTTATGAGCTAAAGAAATGCTTATTGTAAACTACAGGGGGTTTTGGTTGCTTGTTATACAGCATTATACTGTTAGTAGGTAATTGATACCCAGCCCTTCTGTATGTTAATAAAAGAGAGTAATATGATTTATGCACCACACAGGTATATGGATAGTTGATGTTTCACTATGAAAGCTGAGATTGTTTCCTGTTTTTCCACATTAAAAATATCCAACCTCGGGGCACCTGAGTGGCTCAGTTGGTTAAGCGGCTGCTTTTGGCTCAGGTCATGATCCTAGGTCCTGGGATTGAGCCCTGTATCCGGCTCCCTGCTCAGCAGAGAGCCTGCTTCTCCCTCTCCCTCCGCCTATTTGTGCTCTCTCTCTATCTCTTTGTCAAATAAATAAATAAAATCTAAAAAAAAAAAAAAAAAATCCAACCTCTTCTTTGAGGTAATCGGCAAGTGTATCATAAGGAAAACTTTTCTCAGGAACCATTTTTGAAGTTTCTAGGCATAAGAGAGTAAACTGCTGCAGGATCTGCTGAGGCATAAAAAAAGAACCCAGCATTTGTAGGCTAGAGGAATGAATAGTTCCTTGTATCCTTAATCCCTCCAGTTCAACACTCCCTAGCACAAGCATACAGACATCCAAACTCACCAAGATTAGTTTAGCCCACCACCATCTTCCCAATGTATAAAAGATTACCCTGATATAAATCTCATGTACAACAGAGAAACATAAAAACTTTTTCTTCAACCCATTCTTAATAGGCTATTTCAGGGATGTCACCTTCAGTAGGGCACCTCTTTGCCACAGGTACTCCAGATTCTCACGCCATGCCCTGGCAGTTTCATGGCCTCCCATACTTCATCTCTCTCCCATCTCTGATTCTTTTCATCCTGCCATATATCAAATCTACTGTATCTACAAAATGCATAACAATGGAGACTATAGTGACCAATAATTTAGGGGTAATTGTATCTTACCAGGGAGGAGACAGAATTGTAGACATCAGTAGTAGAAGAGGAAGGAAGCTGGGTAGATATCTGGAAAATTAGAATACCTCCTTGGCATCCTGAGCAAACACAGCCAAAGGATGGGCTGGCTCCATGCACATGAGACCTATTCAGCTGCATAATGCCCTGCAGTTAGAAGAACCCCAAACCTGGCTTAAGGCTGGGCTGTGACTCTTTCTAGTGCCTCTGCATTTTCATTTTGCACTATACGCCACAAATTATGTAGCCACATTCATCCAGAGATAATAGGTGGGTTTGTTTCTCATCAGATGTGTTCCATCTTATACAAAAGAACAAGTTTCATGTCTGGGAATCATTTTATGTACAATCTTCTAGATACTAATGACCCCGTAAGATACTGAACTCTAATCCTCTGGTATTTTAAGCCTCAGTTTTTTCTTATTCTCCATAATCATCCATATACCAGTGCATACACTCTTAAAGAGCTGAAACAGAATATTGGTAAAAGTCTAAAATTATCTCTGAGAGGACTGTTTTGATTTCCCTCAAAACAGAAGACATTTACCATTAATAATCCAGCACCATGCTAAGTGTACAGTTGGGACTGCTATATAAATCCTTATCTCCCTTGTCTTTGGTTCACATTCTGTTCTGTGACAGAGCAAATGGAGATCTAAAATGTAATTTTTCCCTAGAGGTAACATTTTATGTACTATTTATTAAACCTACGTTTTGTGTCAGGTATCTAAAAGAACACATAAAAATGGCCTCTTTCTAAAATAGCCTTTTCAATTACCTCTCAGTGTAGTAACCATGTAACTCTTCCAGAGGCTATAAGCCCAAGGACTAGACTTTCTTAGAAGTGTCATTACTGCTGCTAGGCAACAATGAAACTGCTCACTGGGTTTTTCCATAGTCCCTTTTGTTGTACTATGTTTTGTTCCTTCTCTTATGGAACATTTCCCCATACACCACCCACACCTATCACTATAAGGAAGAAAAGCCCAGCCCTTGAACCCTGGTTCTACCTACTTACAAATGGGTGAGGCTATCTACCTGTTTAATAAAATGATTAAATAAAATGACACACAAACTCCCATCCTTCTCAAAATATTTCTACCACTAACCTGCTAAAAAATCTAAAACTCCCAATCTCTAGATTCTGGTATTGAGAAGTTTTACCAGTATGATTCTGTTACAGTACATTGATACTTGAAAGAGCCAATATAATCTATATAATATTCACCAGGAAATAGTTAAATATGAAAATCTCTACTCTCCCCTGAGCATCTGTTAGATTTGTAGAAGCAGACAATAAGTCTTAGGGTCCATCTTCTTGCTACAAGTTAGAGGATTATATGCTTACACACCAATCAGGAAGTGACTATTTCAACCAGGAGGGATTTAAACAATCTTCTCATTGATATGGCCTCTGGAGCCTAACTGTAGCAGAGAATTCAGATCTTGGCAGGACACAAAAAATGCAGCCAACAGTAAGAGAAGGAAGAATCAGGACAAAGAGAACTTGGGCTACAGTGAAAATTGAAGGGCCACAAAAGCCAAAATTTTCTTAAAAGAGAATTTTAAGAGAAAAATTTATTATTAATATTATCAGAAAGATAAAAAAATTATTATATCCACAAAAAAAAAATAAAGAAAGAAAAGAAAACACTTTGAAAAGAAATGACCCAAAATAAGAAAAAGCACTTGGAAATTAAAATTTTAGAATCAGGAAAAATTCAATTAACAATCTAAAAGACACAGTAAAAGAAATCTCAAAAAAAAAAATTAAAATGAGACAAAAGATTGGAAAGTAATTGAGAAAAGAGACTTAGAGGATTATTATATCAGATCTAATATCTGAATAATAGGAGTTACATAAAGATGGAACAGAAAAAAGCGGAGGGGAGAAATTCATCAAAAAAGAATTGTTTAAAGAAATGTACAAGGTGAGATAGTCCCAGACGGTGGAGGAGTATGAGACCTTAGTTTCGTCTGGCCCCAGGAATTCAGCTAGATAGCTATCAAATCGTTCTGAACACCAGGAAACTTAACTGAAGATCTAAGAAAAGAATAGCTTCAACTCTACAAACAGAAAGCGACCAACTTTCTGCAAGGTAGGAGGTCAGACAAGTGACTCAGAGGCAACAGATGGGAAGATAAACTGCGGGTGGAGGGGGGAAGGGAGCCTCCATAAGCCGGCACCACAAAGTGATAAGCAGCAGAGCACAAAATCAAAACTTTTAGAATTCTACTCCAATGAGGGATATCCCTGCCTGAAAGGCGCTCAGGTGATGAAGTGAGGCAGATTCATAGGTGGGATCCCCAGGGTCTTCAGGATCCCCAGGGTCACAGGAAGACCAGGGGTAACTGAGTGTGGCAGAGTTCCCAGGCATTGGAGAGGAGAAGCTGGCTCTAATCAGCCAGCCCAGGGGTGGGCTTTCAGCTTGGGGTTGCCAGAAACCTCCAACAACCATAAGGTCAGTCAATTGCTCTACGAGCAGGGGCCCAGCAAGGGGCAGAAATGGGACAAGACTCTCCCTCTCTCCCCCAGGAGGAGTGGAGCAGGTGGAGTTTGCAGGGCTTGGAGACTCCAAGTGGGTTTGTGTGCCTGAGATAGATACCCTTGGTCACAGGCTGGGTGAGCACACATTGCGGGAAGAGACCAGGGAGATAGGAGTGATTGACTGCTTTTTCCTGAAGGCCCAATGAAGCCCGGGGCCCTGAGCTTTCTGCTCTGGAGCTGGAGATTGGGAGGTCACAATTTCCACTCTCATCCTCTAAAGTGGCACAGAAAGCCTTCAGGGAACAAAAGCCACAGAGAACAATCTGGAGCAGCGTACACAGCCTGGCCCACTGGCATGGGCAGTGCAATTCCCCTCAGGAAAAAGATGCAGGGGAATCAGTACAACAAGCCCTTCCCCCAGAAGATTAACAAGAACATCTGGCTAAGACCAAGATTACTGATCTTAGAGTACCACAAAACATCAGTGCTAGGAAAAAATAGTATATAGAATTCATGATTTTTTTCCCCATGATTCCTTAGTCGTTTTAATTTTAATTTTTTTCTTTCTTTTTTCAACAAATTTATTATTTTATCAATTCTTTTTTAACTCTGAATTTTCATTTTTACAGCTACACTCTATCCACTCATTATATTTAATTTTATTTTTGTATATTTATATAAACTTTTCTATCTTTCAACTTTGGGGACACAGTTTCTTCTAACAAACAGACCAAAATACACCCAGAATCTAGTGTATGGATCTGTTCTTCACCTGTCTGATCACCTTTTTTTTTTTCTTGTCAAAATCTTTTTTTAATTTTCTTCTTTACACTTACATTCTATCCTTTCAATGTATTTAATCTTATTTTTGTGTGTATATATATATATATATATATATGTTTATTTTCTTTACAATTTTGGGATGTGTTTTCGTCTAACAAACTGACCAAAGTACACTCATAATATAGTGTATTGCTCTGTTCTCTTCACTTGTCTGTTTATATTCCTTCTCTTTTTGTGTGTCTTGAAATGAAAAAATATTTCATTTTTACAGTTATATGCTATCCATTCATTATATTCAACTTTATTTATATATGTATATATAAGTTTTTCTTTCTTTACAATTTTGGGATCTATTTTTCTAACAAACAAACCAAAATACACACAGGATCTACTGTATTGTTCTGTTCACTTCTCGGACTATATTCTTTTTTTTTTTTTTTTTTTGGTTCTCTTCTGATTTTCTTAGTGTGTATTTTTCTGGGGTTGTTGCTGCCATTTTAGTATTTTGCTCTCTCATTCATCTATTATTCTCTGGATTAAATGACAAGATGGAAAAAGGTACCTCAAAAAAGAGAACAAGAGATAGTATTTATTGCCAGGGACGCAATCAGTATGGCTGTAAGTAAGATCTCAGAACTAGACTTCAGAATAACAATTACAAACATATGACTTGTGCTTGAAAAAAAGTATAGAAGACACTAGAGAATCCCTTTCTGGAGACAAAAAAGAACCAAAATCTAATCAAATCAAAATCAAAAAGGCTATTAAAGAGAAGTAATAAAAAATGGAAGCTCTAACTGCTAGGATAAAAGAGACAGAAGAGAGAATTAGTGATATAGAAGAGAAAATGATGGAGAATAAAGAAGCTGAGAAAAAGAGAGAAATAACTATAGAATTCAAGAAATAAGTGATACCATAAAACAAAACAATATAAGAATAATTGGGACCCCAGAAGAAGGAGGGGTCAGAAAGTACACCAGAGCAATGTAGAGTAAAGAACTTCCCCTAATCTGGGGAAAGAAGAAGGGATTCAAGTCCAGCAGATACAGAGAACCCTCCTCAAAATTAATACAAATAGGTCAACACTTTGACATATAATAATGAAACTTGCAAATCTCAGAGATAAAGAGAAAATCCTGAAAGCAGCTCAGGACAAGAGGTCTGTAACCTACAAAAGTAGAAACATTAGACTGGCAGCAGCCCTATCCACAGAAACCCAGGCAAGCCAGAAAGGACTGGCATGACATATTCAGGGTGCTAAATGAGAAAAACAGGTAGCCAAAGAATACTTTATCCAGCAAGGATGTCATTCAAAATAGGAGAGATGAAAAGCTTCCAGGAAAACAGGAACTAAAAGAATTTGTGATCACTAAACAGCTCTTCAGGAAATATTAAAAGGGATCCTTTAAGTGAAGAGGCAGCCCCAAAGTAATATAGACCGGAAAGGAACAAAGACAATATACAGAAACAGTGACTTTACAGGTAATACAATGGTACTCAATTCTTATCTTTCAATATTAACTCTGACTGAAAATGGGCTTAATGCTCCAATCAAAAGACACAGGGTATTATACTGGAAAAAAAGGCAAGACCCATTGGTATGTTGTCTGCAAAAGACTCATTTTGGACCCAAAGACACCTCTAGATTGAAAGTGAGGGGGTGAAAAACCATTTAACATGCTAATGGATATCAAGCAAAACCTGGGGTGATAATCCTTATATCAGACAAATTAAATTTTTAAACCAAAAATGGTAATAAAAGATGAGGAAGGATACTATATTCATAATTAAAGGGTCTATCCACTAAGAAGATCTAACAATTGTAAATACTTATACCCCTAACATGGGAGCAGCCAATTATATAAACCAATTAATAACAAAATTAAACAAAACACTGATAACAATACAATAACAGTAGGGGACGTTAAACTCCACTTACTGCAATGAACAGATTATCTAAGCAGAAGACCAACAAGGAAACGAAGGCTTTGAATGACACACTGGACCAGACAGACTTCACTGATAAATTCAGAGTATTCCATCCTAAAGTAACAGAATTCACATTCTTCTTGAGAACACATGGAACATTCTCCAGAAAAGATCACATACTGGGTCACAGATCAGGTCTCAACTGATACCAAAACACTGGTATCAAGGAATGATGCTTTGAAACTTGAACTCAATCACAAAAGGAAAGTTGGAAAGAACTCAAATACATGGAAGCTAAAGAGCATCCTACTAAAGAATGAATGGGCCAACCAGGAAATTAAAGAAGAATTTAAAAAATTCATGAAAATGAAAACAAAACTTCAAAATCTTTGGGATGCAGCAAAGGTGATCCTAAGAGGAAAGTATATAGCAATACAAGCCTTTCTTAAGAAAGAAGAAAGGTCTCAAATACACAACCTAACCCTACACCTAAAGGAGCTGGAGAAAGAACAGCAAAGAAAGCCAAAACCCAGCAAGAGAAGAGAAATCATAAAGATCAGAGCAGAAATCAATGAAATAGAAACCAAAAGAACAGTAGGACAAATCAACGAAACTAGGAGCTGGTTCTTCGAAAGAATTAATAAGATTGATAAACCCCTGTCCAGACTTAACCAAAAGAAAGAGAAAGGACCCAAATAAATAAAATCATGAATGAAAGAGGAGAGATCACAACCAACACCAAAGAAATACAAACGACTATAAGAACATATTATGAGCAGCTATATGCCAACAAATTAGGCAATCTGGAAGAAATGGATGCATTCCTAGAGATGTATAAACTACCAGAACTAAGGAGAAAGAAATATAAAAGCTAAAAGACTCATAAACAGCAAGGAAACTGAAGCAGTAATCAAAAATCTCCCAACAAACTCAAGTCCAGAGCCAGATGGCTTTCCAGGGGAATTGTACCAAACAATTAAAGAACAATTAATACCTATTTTTCTGAAGCTTTTTCAAAAAATAGAAATGGAAGAAAAACTTCCCAACTCTTTTTATGAGTCCAGCATTACCTTGATCCCAAAACCAGACAAAGAACCCGCCAAAAAGGAAAATTACGGATCAATATCCCTGATGAATATGGATGCAAAAATTCTCACCAAGATACTAAACCACAAGATCCAACAGTACATTAAAAGGATTATTCACCACAACCAAGTGGGATTTATTCCTGGATTGCAAGGGTGGTTCAATAACCCTCAAGTCAATCAATGGGATACACTCATTAATAAAAAAAAAAAGACAACCATAGGATTCTCTCAAATGCAGAAAAAGCATTTGACAAAGCACAGCATGCTTTCTGATTAAAACTGTTCACAGTGTAAGGATAGAGGGAACATACCTCAATATCATAAAAGTCATATATGAAAAGCCCACAGCTAATATCATTCTCAACAGAGAAAAGTTCTCAGTTTTTCAGTCAGGAACACACAAGGGATGTCCACTATAACCACTATTGTTCAACATAGTACTAGAAGTCCTAGACTTTGCAATCACACAACAAAAACTAATAAAAGGTATTCAAATTGGCAAAGAAAAAGCCAAACTCTCACTCTTTGCAGATGACATGATATTTTTTGTGGAAAACCCAAGAGATTCCACCCCAAAATTGCTAGAACTCATACAGGAATTCAGCAACATGGCAGGATTAAAATCAATGCACAGAAATCAGTTGCATTTCTAAACACTAACAATGAGACAGAAGAAAGAGAAATTAAGGAGTCAATCCCATTTACAATTGCACACAAAACTATAAGATACTGAAGAATAAACCTAACCATTGAAGCAAAGGATCTGTATTCAGAAAATTATAAAACACTCATGAAAGAAATTGAGGAAAACACAAAGAAATGCAAAAGCATTCCATCCTCATGGATTAGAAGAGCAAATACTGCTAAAATGTCTATGCTACCCAGAGCAATTGACACATTCAATTCAATCCCTATCAAAATACCATCAACTTCTCTCACAGAGCTGGAACAAATAATCCTAAAATTTGTATGGAGCCAGAAAAGACTGCAAATAGCCAAAGGAATGTTGAAAAAGAAAACCAAAGCTGGTGGCATCAGTATCCCAGACTTCAAGCTCTATTACAAAGCTGTAATCATCAAGATAGTAGTATGGTACTGGCACAAAAACAGACATATAGATCAATGGGACAAAACAGAGAACAAAGAAATGGACTCTCAACGCTATGGTCAACAAATCTTCAACAAAGCAGCAAAGAATATCCAATGGAAAAAAGTCTCTTCAATAAGTTATGCTGAGAAAATAGGACAGCCATATGCAGAAGAACGAAACTGGACCACTTCCTTACACCATACACAAAAATAGACTCCAAATGGCTGAAAGACATAAATGTGAGACAGGAATACATCAAAATCCTAGAGGAGAACACAAGCAGCAACCTCTGTGACCTCGGCCACAGTAACTTCTTGTCTCCAAAGGCAAGGGAAACAAATGCAAAAATGAACTCTTGGGACTTCATCAAGATTTTTATCTTTTATTTTTATTTTTAGCTTTTAGCTTTTACACAGCAAAGTAAACAGTCAACAAACCCAAAAGACGGCTGACAGAATAGGAGAAGATATCTGCAAGTGACATGTCAGATAAAAGGCTAGTATGCAAAATCTATAAAAAACTTATCAAACTCAACACCCAAACAAATAATCCAATCAAGAACTGGGCAGAACACATGAACAGACATTTCTCTAAAGAAGACATACAAATGGACAACAGACACATGAAAAAATGCTCCACATTACTTGGCATTAGGGAAATACAAATCAAAACCATAATGAGAAATCATATCACACCCGTCAGAATAGCTAAAATTAACAAGTCAGCAAACAACAGATTTGGCGAGGACGTAGAAAAGGGGGAACCCTCTTAGACTGCTGGTGGGAATGCAAGCTGATACAGCCACTCTGGAAAACAGCATGGAGGTTCCTCAAAAGATTGAAAATAGGGGTACCTGGGTGGCTCAGTGGGTTAAGCCTCTGTCTTTGGCTCAGGTCATGATCCCAGGGTCCTGGGATCGAGCCCCGCATCGGGCTCTCTGCTCAGCAGGGAGCCTGCTTCCCTTTCTCTCTCTCTGCCTGCCTCTCTGCCTGCTTGTGATCTCTCTCTGTCAAATAAATAAATAAAAATCTTTAAAAAAAAAAAAAAAAAGGTTGAAAATAGAGCTACCTTTTGACCCAGCAATTTCATTACTAGGTATTTACCCCAAAGATACATATGTAGTGATCCAAGGAGGCACCTGCACCCCAATGTCATAGCAGCAATGTCCACAAATAGCCAAACTGTGAAAAGAGCTGAGATGTCCAGCAACAGATGAATGGATAAAGATGGTGTGGTTTACACACATAATGGAATATTAGCCATCAGAAAGGATGAATAGTTACCACTTACATCCATCAAAGTATCAATCAAGTGTGAGGAGAAAGCAAATGAAATTTTGGATAGGTAATAAATTTTAAAATTTAGGAAGCTGGCTAACTGAACATAATAAAAATTTTAAAATAAAATTTAGGAAGCCATGGGAGATGTGCCTCAGAAAAAGATGAAATAAAAGAAGAAAAAGAAAAGAAAGCTGAAGACACAGAATCTAACAAACAGTAAAGTCAACATAGGATAGAGCTGCAAAATGAGATCCTAGGATGATAGTAATTCATTAGGCCAAAGAAACAACTGATCCAGATAGAAAAAGTAAAATGGAAGGATCTCAGAGGGAAGTCTAAAAGTTCATGATATTGATAAACTGTTTGAAATGCTGAATGCTTGGAAATAAATACTGATAAGCATTAGATAGAGTCCTTGAAAACTGATAGTAGGTATGCTGAAAACTAATGCAAGAGAAAAAAAAAATTGTTATCAATGAAGAAAAATGTTTATGAGAAAGAAATAGTTATAGACTACTACTTGGCTTTGTAGTAAATAACATTTTCACCTTGATAATAAAGTAAAAAGTGAATTTTTTTCTTTTGGCCCCCCAACTTATTATATTATTACATCAGAATGATAGTTGGTCAGGAAAGTAAAGTGTGGGTAAAGAATGTAAGATACCAATTCAGAAAGACCTACCTTGATGGGAAATAAGCAGAATAATATGGAGGAAAATACTAGAAGAAACCACCAAAAGGAATAAAAATTGTTGCCTCTGGGAAAGTTGACAGAGTATTTGGAAGGGAAAGTCGGAAGTCAGCAATTTCTCATTATTATGTTATTTGACTTTTCACAAGCATGAATTTTTTTTAAGTTTTTTTTTAAAGATTTTATTTATTTATTAGAGAGAGATCACAAGTAGGCAGAGAGAGAGAGAGAGAAGCAGGCTTCCCGCTGAGCAGAGAGCCCGATGCGGGACTTGATCCCAGGACCCTGAGATCATGACCCGAGCCAAAGGCAGTGGCTTAATCCACTGAACCACCCAGGTGCCCATCACAAGCATGAATTATTTTTAAAAATTATGTGAGAATGGGGTCCCACCCCAGATATCCCCTACTCACTGACCGAGTCTGAGTCTATGGCCAGCCAGGTTATCAAGTACAAGGCTAAAGTTGCCTGGGAGGCAGGAAAGCCTCTCTCTATAAAGGAGGTAGAGGTGGCACCCCCAAAGGCTCCTGAAGTTCGAATTAACATTATTGCCATTGCAGTTTGCCACACCAATGCTTATACCCTGAGTGGGACTGATCCTGAAGGGAGTTCTCCAGTGGTCCTGGGACATGAAGGTGCTGGAATTATGAAAACTGCTGGCAAAGGGGTTACTAAACTGAAGGTAGGTGATACTGTCATCCCACTTTACGTCCCACAGTGTGGAGAATGAAAATTTTGTCTAAACCCTAAATAAACCTTTGCCAGAAAATAAGAGTTACTCAGGGGAAAGAATTAATGCCAGATGGTGCTAACAGATTTACTTGCAAAGGAAAGACAATTTATGTTACATAGGAAGCAGCAAGTTTCCTGAATATACAGTTGTGGCTGATAACTGTGTTGCTAAAATTGATCCTTTAGCACCTTTGAATAGTCTGCCTTCTGTGTTGTGGCATTTCAACCGGTTATGGTGCTGCTGTGAACACCGCTAAGGTGGAACCTGGCTCTACTTGTGCCATCTTCAGCCTAGGAGGAGTTGGTGGCTCTCATGGGCAGTAAGGTGGCTGGTGAGTCCTGGATCATTGGTGTGGACATCAATAAAGATTAATTTGCAAGGGCTAAGGAGTTTGGAGCCTCTGAATGTATTAACTCCCAGGACTTCTGTACATCCAGGAAATGCTCACTGAAATGACTGAGGGGGGAGTGGACTATTCCTTTTAGTGTATTGGTAACATGAAAGACATAAGAGCACTGCAGGCCTGCAACAAAGGCTGTGGTGTCACTGTTGTCGCTGGAATAGCTCTAGAAATCACCACTCACCCAATTTAGCTGGTTAACAGGCCACACGTGGAAAGGCACTGCCTTTGGAGGATGGAAGAGTATGGGAAGTGTTCTAAAGTTTGTGTCTGAATATATGTCCAAAAAGGTAAAAGTTGATGAATTTGTGACTCATAATCTGTCTTCTGACCAAATTAATGAAGCCTTTGAACTGATGAATGCAGGAAAGAGCATTTGAACTGTTGTAAAGCCTTAAATTCAACAAAGAAACCATGTTCATCCTTGTACCTAAGACTTGTGGTCCAACTGGAACAGCCAGACAAGCAGGGAGAAGATCTAAGTTCACAGCCTCTTGGATCTTCTCTACTACTACTTCTAGAGTAACCTACTCTAGGCAATAATATTTTTTTTTTAAAGATTTCATTTATTTGACAGAGAGATCACAAGTAGGCAGAGAGGCAGGCGGGGGGGCGGGGCGGGGAGCAGGCTCCCTGCTGAGCAGAGAGCCCCATGCGGGGCTCGATCCCAGAACCCTGGGATCATGACCTGAGCCCAGGGCAGAGGCTTAATCCACTGAGCCACCCAGGTGCCCCTAGGCAATAATATTTTTTGTAGAATTCATAAATCTTTAATCAAGGACAAGGTTAATACAGTCATAAATCTTTTTTTTTTTTTTAAACTCTCCTTCACATGAATAATTGCCAGCTCATTAAGGAATATTCTAGGGGCATCTGGGTGGCTCAGTCATTGGTGCCTACCTTCGGCTCAGGTCATGATCCCAGGTTTCTGGGACTGAGCCCTGCATCAGCCTCCTTGCTCAGCAGGAAGCCTGCTTCTCCCTCTCCCACTCACCCTGCTTATGTTCCCTCTCTTGGTATGTCTCCCTCTGCCAAATAAATATATAAAGTCTTAAATATATATATATATATATATATATATATATGTGTGTGTGTGTGTGTGTATATATATATATACACATATATATATATATTCTTACATAGTAAAAGTAATTTCTGTGTAAAAAAAATGTGTGAGAATGAATGAGACAGTCAAATTATATGTTCAAAAAATATTTGTGCCATTTGCTCTTTGCTTGGAAATGAAAAATTTTAATTTAGTGAAAACAGAGGATGAATACATTTTATAAAAACAGTATAACTTGTGAATTTCATTTATTCAGTTATGCCATTCATTCTGCATTGACCGACATCTATCAAAGATATCTTTGCATTATAGAGGATATAATAACACTTCAGATTCAAGGGACAGTTTTTCTTAAAATTACTGATTTACTTATATTTAAATTTAAATTTAATATTTTCATTGTTGTTTTATCCAAACTTATGAAAATGTTCACATTTGGATAATGATAGGCCTTTTAACTACTTTGAGCTAAATTTCCTGAACTACAAAAGATAAAATAAGGTCTTAGGTTAGTCAAAAACATCAAACTATTACAGTGAGGTTTCTTGTCCCAGATTGCTTAGAAAGGGACAACTATAAAGACTACGCAATTTACCAAGAAATTAGCATTTTATTTTATAAAACATGATGTCTTCCTTAAGTTTCTAAATAGTGGGTAAACAATATTATAGCTTTCTGAAAATTCTTTTTCTAAACTGTGAAGTAGTTTTTTTGGTCACACAACTTTCTTTTCCCAAAGAAAAATCTCAGTATTTCAGTGATCTAATTTGTAAGCTAAGCATTCCTTCCCTCTCTCAATTGTTCAAACAAATCCCCAATGGCCTCCCTGAGTTAAATTAGCAGAAGAATAATATTTCATGGCTCATTAATGCATAGAATCAAGTAGCAGATCCCAGATCAGCAGTGTAAAGATAGAAACAATGGGGTGTATCCCGTTTTGTTAACTCCACAATGTGCCTATAGGTCTCAACCAAAAGATTTAAATTAAGCATTAAACATATCTGTAAAGCAACTGGCTAACCAAAAAAATTTATAAGAAATATTTTAACAGAAAGAACTCATGCAACTTAAATTTTTGTCACTTTTTTAGTATATTAACAATACCTATTTTTATTTGTAGACCAAATTTCTGCTGCAACTCAATTGCATTTCATGTTTACAAGCCCTCCTTTGCCTCTCTGAGCAGTAATAGTAATCATATTTGTATTCTACTCATATTTGAATATTTATGTTCAGGAGAGTTCATATTTAAGTCCTTATACTCAGGTGACTTCTTCAATTGCATTTCAAGGATTTCTAACTAAGAAGAGGTGTGCATACGCCCAGGAGAAGCACAAGACAACCTTGGGAGATATGTAAAGAAAAATACTAGAACTTCTGTATCTATTTTTTTCTAAAAATAGAAAATAAGGTAAGAGTCTATATTTAATACAGATATTATCACTGGCATCCTTGCTCAGTAAGTGTATCAGAGACCCCACGTCATACAGTGAGCAAAACATCCTGAAAAAAGAGTAAATAATCTAGGCACAGAAGAATAAATGGTGGTGTCTCATGCATTCATTCTCTGATTTCAGTAGGTTACAACTTATAGCAGTTTACCTTACAGCAGTTTAGGAGGATTTGCAGATTATATTGTCAAGTTTATCTAAACTAACCTTCACAAGAACAACAAATTACTTTAAAATATTCTGACAAAGACGTCATGTGTTAAAGATAATGTTAATGACACAAACCCATAAGTGAATAAGAAAATGGCAGCACGGAGAGTTCTATTCCTGGTATATGTTCCTCATTGCTCACATTATGCGATAAAAACAAAGATGATCTAATTAGATCAAAGAGTTGGTCAAAATTTCAAAATTACCGAAACAACTTAAATTATTCTTTTACATTCACAATTATTTAACTATGGACATTATCATGCATATATTCTTCATTGTGAAAACTAGTCATAGATAACATGCACCTCTTATAATTAATCCGACATTATAAAATACTGTTTTGTTCACCTTAGCCTTATTTTACATTTTATATGGTTTTTGTAATGTATGAATTATATTAGCATTATTTATTTCAGTTTTTTTATATTTATTATAAAGGCAGATTAGTGGATTAACAGCATGAACATAGAACCAGACTGCCAAATCCTGCTACTTACTATTAACATGGACAAGTTATTTGATCTCCCTATGCCTCAGTTTTTTTATGGAAAGTGGTGATAATAATAATACCTATTTCATAAGGTTGTTATGAAGAAAAATTAGTTAAAATTTATAGAAAAAGTTAAAATTTATGTTCAGTGCCTTGAACATAGTAATATCTATATAAGTATCTATATAAGTATATCTTACATACTTATCTATATAAGTATATACTTATCTATATAAGTATCTTTATTATCTATATAATAAAATTAAAATGTTTAATTAATGTATATGTATTGGGATATACGCTTAATTATTTTTACAGAAGTGTATGCAATCAAAAAGTTTGAAGCCCACTATTCTAGAGAATCCTTGTCACATTTGTTACTAGAGAACTTAAAGGTGGTCATAGTATATAGACAGAAAATTCCTATTCCATTCATGTAACCTAAACCAAGAAGACATATACTGTAATTCTACATAGAGACTCACTCTTTACTTTTCAAAATAGTAAAAGAAGAACAGAAATAAGATGTTTAAAATAAGCAACAAGTTAGATACCAATTGCATATGGGTAATAGAATACTGTGTCTAGGATTCCCAACAGAATCATTCTATCAAAAGTACCTTATACTAATGTTTATATTGATTCATAATCTCTGAGCTCCAAAAACTGATCATAGAGACATGTAGGAGCCTTCTCAGATAATAAAAAATCAGCATATATGATAATTCAAACAATTAATGGTTATTGATGGTCAAAGATGGACAGAATGTGTGTGACTATTGCTTCAAGAGCCCAGCAGTGGCTGTGTATGCAAAGTATTGCAATGCAATGAGGCAACTGTTCATAGGGGAGCATAAAAATGACATTTTGAGCATTACTGGCTGAAACTGGGAGGCTGAGAGGGCTTTTTAAAGGATATAGGTACACTGGAGATGGCTACCAGGATGATTTAATGTGTTGGGCCAAACCACACATACTAGCACATGGCATGAGGCTAACAAGACTGTAAGAATTAATATTGTTAATGTGTCCATCCTACTCAAAACTACAAATTCAATGCAATTCTACCAAATTCCAAAGGCATTTTCACAGAAATAAAAAACCCACCCCAAGATCTCTATGGAGCCATGTAAGACATCAAGTAGCTAAAGCAATCTTGAAAAAAAGAAAGAAAGGGAAAGGGAGAAATTATACTGCAAGGCAGGATACAGGGAGTTGAAGTCAATAGCAAGATATGTGAGGAGTTAGTTCTGCCTGAAAGAATAAGGCTAGAACAATGTGGGAGGTACAGGTAGAGTGGGGACAGAATCTGGTACAGACAAGACTGAAAGCCAGGGATAAAGATTCCATCCAGTGTAAACATAAACAATCAAACCATCTGAGGAACAAAAGTGGGATTAAGGGGCACCTAGGTGGCTCAGTAAGTTAAGCGTCTGCCTTCAGCTCAGGTCATGAACCCAGGGTCCTGGGATCAAGTCTCACATCAAGCTCCTATGTGAGAGCTTGATGTGAGACAAGGAGGCATCTGCTTCTGCCTCTACTCCTCTCCCTGGCTTGTGATCTCTGTCTTTCTCTCTCAAATAAATAAATTAATTAAATTAAATTATATTTTTTAAAAAGTGGGATTCAGTCAAGAGAGTCTCAGATAAAAAAGTAAAAGAAAGATATAGGAGGACCTGGGTGGTGTAGTTGGTTAAGCATCTGATTCTTGGTTTCTGCTCAGGCGGTAATTTCAGGGTCATGAGATTGAGCCCCATGTCAGGCTCCACATTCAGCATGGAGTCTGCTTTAGACACTCTTCCCCTCTTCCTCTGCCCCTTCCTCTCCCCAGAATAAATAAAAACAGATCTTTACATTAAAAATAGAAAAGAAAAGAAAATAGGAACAAGGAGGCAGGTATGGACATGACTGACATGGCTCCAGCCATGCCAAGGCTGTCATTCAAAGGCAGTTAACCACAGTTATTCAGTTACCAACAGAAAAGAACCAATAGGAAGAAACTGTGAAGAAAAAAGAACAGCAAAAGTTTACACAGCCTAGAAGGCCCTTGGGTTGACAGTTACCTCTCACTGAAAGACACTTTTATTCTAGAAATCAAAAAGTCTCTTTCCAAAAAAAAAAGTCTCTTTCCTCTTTTCTGGCCTCCCTCCAAGGCTCCAGCACCTAATTTGCCATTGCCCAAATACAGAATGTCCTTTCAAATCTCCAAATTTTTTCCATAGGCTTCTAACTGTGCCTGAAACACCTCCTCTTCCAAGGCCAGTTACCTAAATATGACAGTTGAATTTAATTAAAGTCTATTGATTACACTGGCTTTTCCTTTTGTAAAACTCAAAGTAATGACCCCACTGAGGTAAGTATAACAAAGTTACTAGAAATTATCCTCTAAGGACCAATGTCCCCAGAAAGGAGTTTTGTGATCCCAGTAAAATGTTTCCCAAAGTTATTGCTAACTTGGTTTCCCTCTCATAGGAAAACTGAAATTTCCTTAGTAAGAAATTAAAGAAGCAGAGGTATACCCAAGTCTTCACAAAAACAAAAAGCCTAAGGGTAACTTTCCACACCTCAGCATCCACATCAAGGCCTTGGCATTTATCATCCAATGTGCCATTTCCCAAAACCACCAAATTACCATTGCCCTTTTCAGATGGGGCATCCTAATGTTACCTACTTCCCAGACAAACTGTGGAAATGCCACATTCATCATTTCACATATTTCCAAGGTTGATAGCATTGGCTGAATTTGAGTTTCAAAACTTGGAAAACTGATTTTTAGATTTTTCACAGTTGTATGAGAAGTTGTTTCCTTTTTTTGAGAAACCGTTCTTTTTAAGACTAGAAAGATGAAAGCATAGTTAGTTTGCTGAAACGGTTGAGTATCAGTGATTTACTCATACTGAGCTCAGCATGAAGATGATGCTGTTCCTTTAACATTTTCTGACTGACAGGGCAGGAACCCCATGAGTCTGAACATTCTCTATCAATAATAATGGGAATGTAACTGGACTTTGATGTTGAAGGGCCTAGAGCACCTGTGGGATTAAAATGCCAACTGATCATAGGCCAGTTTACTATTTGATATTAACATAATGCCCAAACGAACCACATATAGCTCATTTGATTTTATATGACATTGTTCTCTCACTGAAGTGCTGCCATCTATTACAGAGAGCACAAAAGACCAAGGGCTTTCACATCAACTCCAACACCTACACTAACACATTTTAAACTGGATATCCCCATTCTTATTTTGGTACTCCTGTCATTTTTGAAGTTCAAGTCGTGCCTGAAAGCTACTTTTTAAATATGCTCCTGTGGAATAATGCCTCTGGTTGTGTTCTCTGAAACTAGGCCATTTTAGCTGTATCTTTGAATAATATAATAATCTGAGTTAATATTTACTTACTTGGTGGTAGGGACCATACCAAGTGCTTTTACTTAAATTAATTTATCCAATCTCCATGCTATTATTAGACCCGAGAACTGAAGGTTAGAGTCATTAAATCATTTGCCCTATGTCACAGAGCTGGTGAGTGCAGGAACCAGTTTTTTAACTAGAGATAACTAGAATTCATTCATACTATTTTTAATGTTTGGAAAATGATTGTATTTATTTATAGTTGGAAAGACCTATCATTAACTTTGAGTTTGAATGTCTTATCTTGACCCCACAGAAGGACTCCAGAATCATTCTGGAGCATATAATAGATTTAGATTAGTTACTCATTTTAAGGAATATAGTTTTGAATTTATCCCAATGGACATTATATAGTCAGTCAGATGCCTAGAAAAATCACTTCTGCTCCTTTGGCCACATTACTCATTCATCCTTAGAAGAAGAAAACAAAAAATAGAACTATAACTTTCAACAAGCAATGATAATATTTAAAATGTTAACCCAATGTTTTCCCTAAACATTCTCTGAGCGAAATTTGATTCCTAGTGCAGCAGGAATGATTTAGATTTCAGCTCCTCCACTGGACCCTTCATGTATGTGATCTTGAACAGATTATTTACCTTCTGAATCTCAGCTTCCTCCTCTGTAAAATGGAAATACTCTACTTTGTAAGGTAGGTTAGAGTATTAGAATAAGGAGAACTGGATTTCAAAAGCTAAAAAATATTTTAGCCATCTGTTATCATCAGAACTTCTTCTAATTGTCAGAAAGCTTCTAAGATCATCTCTCCCCACACACAACAAGGATTACACTGAAGACAGTTTATAAGATCATAGATTCCTTCTTTAAATAATTTGATTCATATCGTATTTCTTTCTTTACATAACTTCTACAGTAAAACACAATTGTCTTCTCCCTCTCTTTTTCCCCCTCTGAAACTAGAATTAGAAATTCTTCCCCACATGTCTTCATAGAATCTTCCCTCAATTAGAGAAAACCTGGGTCCCCACTGATGTATGGCATTACATTCTTTAGTTTTATGTTTTTTTACAGTTTCCAACAGGTCTTAGCTTTGATTTCTTTTTAATTTTATTTTTTATAAACATATATTTTTATCCCCAGGGGTACAGGTCTGTGAATCGCCAGGTTTACACACTTCACAGCACTCACCATAGCACATACCCTCCCCATGTCCATAACCCCACCCCCCCAACAGATTTGATATTTTTGTTCTCATTATTTTTTTGGTCAACTTTATACAAAAGAAAGGGGTATCAGGGCTGAGATAAAACTCTGTATTACATTTTTAATTGGTTACTAAAAAGGTTTAAGTGATCAGAAAGAAATAAACATAAAATTTCATAATTCAAATTTAAAATAATAATAACAATCATACCATACAATTTCATCTTAAATTATGCCTTGTAATACTAACTGATTATCATGTTCTAAGATGTACCAATTTGCAAGTATCAAAGTTCAGGTTGACCACTACATACCTATTAGAATGGTAAAAAAAACAAAACACTGACAACACCAAATTCTCTTGAGAATGCCAAGCAACAGGGACTCTGCTTATTCATTGCTGGTAGGAATGCAAAATTAGACAGCCTTTTTGAAAGACAGATTGGTGATTTCTTAAAAAATTAAACATAATCTTACTATATGATCTAGCAATCACACTCCTTGGTATTTACTCAAAGAAGTTAAAAACTTAAGTCTATATGGAAAAACTGCACATGGATGTTTATAGAAGCTTTATTCATAACTGTCCAAACTCAAAAGCAGCCAAGATGTTCTTCAAAAGGTGAATGAAAAAACAAACTGTGGTATACCAAAACAATGGAATATTATTCACTGTTAAAAAGAAAAGAGCTATTAAGCCATGAAAAACATGGAGAAAATTTAAATGCATATTACAAGTGACAGAAGCCAATCTGGAAAGGCTACATACTATATAACTCCAACTATGTAACATTCTGGAAAAGGCAAAACTATGGAGACAGTGAAAAGATCAGTGATTGCCAGAGGTTGGGAAGGAGGGTAGAAGGAAAAGAGCAACAGATGATTTATAGGATACTGAAAGTTGTCTGTATGATACTATAATGGATATATGACGGATACAGGTTATAAAATTTTATACTTTTGTCAAAATCCACAGAACAAGAACAAAACCCATACATCACTAAGATGTAAACATCCTGTTGTAAACTACGGACTCAGGGATGACTATAATGACTCAATACAAGGTCATCAGTTCTAATGAATATACTACTATGGTACAGGATACTAATAGTAAGGGAGGTTGTATGATTGAGGATGGAGAGTAATAGAAACTGTGGACTTTCTGCTCAATTTTGCTGTGAAACTAAAACTACTCTAAGAAAAATAAAGTCCATTAAAAATTTTTCCAGTTATACTAAAATGTTTTCTAGTTTGTAATATGCCTATAAATTTATATATATTTAACTGCATTTTTGGATCAACATAATATTGGGCTTGAGATACATGAAGTCATAAAACAAAAGCTATGCTCCCTTATCCCAAGAAAATTAGTTTAAAAAGAAAAAGCCACCAACTCCCAATTTTTTAGTTTTTATGTTTTTAGAATAAATTCATGCCCCTTAGAATTTTAGAAAGATACTGGGGAAATTAAAATGCAGTTTCCTTAAACTAAAAAGTAGTAATTAAACACGATCATATTGGTAATCTATAAAGTGTTTCTCCCGTTCTAACTTATTCATTGGATTATGGATCTCAGTTCTCTGGGGATAACAACAAATCCATACAAAGATTCTATACAAATATATTTGATGTCTCTATTCTCAACTTAGCTGACAGATGTGCATAATTGTCCACATTCAAATGTTCAGACTGTCCCCTAGTACTTAATGGACTGATGTTAAAGACTACAGAAGTTACTTCAGAAAAGTTAAGTATAAACTTAATAATAGAAAATTCCCCTCCATTTTTTTCACTCTTTATCAATATACAGTCATTATGAGTCATCTTCAGTGTGCAGGCTTCTCATGCAGAGAGGCACAAAGCAATATGTTCATCTCTTTTGGAAGCAACAAAGGACATAAAGCTTATTGACAGTCTCTCCCTATCTAACCACATCCTAGAAAACTGAGTTCATCTCAGATTAATTTTCTAAGATTTACAATAACAATATACTCTAAAAAATAGTCCATTCTAATAATCCCTGGGGGAAAAAAACAATAAGGAAATGGTTAATTCTTAGAAATACACCCTTTAAATGAAAATTGAAGTGGGCAATAAAAAATTTACATTTTTTAAGATATTAAAGTATTCTAAGAAATCTTGATTTACTCTTTGAAGCCATAACTACACAAAATTAAGCAAAATTAGTTTTTAGAGAGACTAAAATTGACTAATTAAGTCAATTAGTTTTTAGAGAGACAGAGAAAAATAAACTGAAATATAACACTGTGTGTGATTCTTTTAAAAACATATTTGAAATCAAAATTAGAAGCTTTCTCTTTTCCATTAAAAAGGGGAACAGAAAAGGAAAATAATATATGTGAGAAACCTAGCAATCTAAAATAGCTGTTATATAATTGTGTTTATTATACTTGGCTGGCTGATTTGTTGGAATGTGTCACTGTGAGAGGGAACATTTATAATCTCCTACTGCCATCTTATGTAATAACTAGTCATTGCACAATACAAAAGGAGGAATATACATTAAGGAAAACCAAGAGAACTTTCTGGAAATTGTAGAACAACCCACTTCTTCACATAAAAATTAAACATCTATTGTTCTATCTCCTATCTGTTTACAACAGGATTTATTCAAGTTTGGTCATGGAGCAATTATCAATAACTCCTTTCCTATTATTTTCTTAAACTTCCTATTCTGATCATATTTATACTATTTCTTATATATAGTTTATTGTAATGAAATACAAAAGCTGGTGATTAAAATGTATAACAATAAAACAGAAACAAAGCACATTTCTATTCATTTTGTTTTGTTTTGTTTTGTTTTTGACTTTCACAATTTTATTTTTTAAAGCAACAAACAACAAACTTTCTTACAAAAATCTATCCTGAAATCATGTCACAATTTTAAATAGCAGAATTTTAATTTATTTTTTTAAAGATTTTACTTATTTATTCAAGAGAGAGAGCAAGAGCACAAGAGCAGGAGCGGCAGAGGGAGAAGGTGAAGCAGACTGCACACTGAACAGGAAGCCTGACATGCCCAGGACCCTGAGACCATGATCTGAGCCAAAGACAAATGCTTAACTGACTGAGTCACCCAGGCACCCCCAAAATTTTCACTTAATGTGCCAATTTTAAATATATGCCAGAGTTTCAATCAAAAAATCATAACATAAACAAATCTGTATTTATTTTTCTATAAATTCTAACAACTCTTTTTTAATACATATCACCAGTCAATTACTATTCAAAAGACCATAATACAACACAGTGTGGAAAGCTATCAGTAGGAGAGTCCCTCCACTCTTTTTGACTATTTAATACCAACATGCCAACTATTAGAGAAATATATCAATTAAGAATGTAGTCATCCATGAATAACTAAAACAACAATTAAAAAAAAACCACAATAGCAATTAACCATAGCTTAAAGAAATAAAAGTTCATCTCCACAAGGAGTACATTGCCTTTGATTCTATTTCTCAAAATTGTCATCAGTTACTAAGGTTCCTTCCAGCTTTCTATTCCCCCATCCTTAGGACATTGACTTTTGTCCTCATGCTTATCATTTCATAGTCATAAAATGGTTGTTATTGTTCCAGACAATAAATCAAATGTCAAGACTAGAACAAAGTGAAAAAAAAAAGCAAGTACCAGATGCATCCATCCCCATATTATTGTTATTAATCTCATGGGCAGAACTATGTCATTTGCCTATTTCTAGTCACAAAGGAACCTGGAGAAAAGAGTATTTAGTTTAGCACAGGTCACTGAGCAAAATTAGCAAGATTCAAGGGAGGAATGGATGGTGGGAAGAAACAAAAAATGTCCACCACAAGGAATGAGATTAACATTGATCTATAATTAAGACTTTCTGTCCAGATGGTAGGTTAAGCTGGAGGAGGAAGCATCCCTCTCTTTCCAAACACATACTAATGCTAGGTTACATGTTAGAGAAGATATACATTGGCTGAGCTTAGAGCAAGTAAGAGAAATGTTCAAGTGCTATATGCAAAGAGAACCAATAATAATGCTTGGGAGCTAAAGTCCAGATTCCACAGAGGTAATGGGAATGCTTATACCCAAAAGACAGAAGTAAAGATGCCAGACCCAATGCACATGTAACAGCTGGCACTGAATCCGGAAGGAGATATTTGGCCAAGAGAACACCTCCCACCAATGTAAGGAGCCATACAAATATGGGCAGTGCCCCAGACCTGGGCCAAACTAGCCTTTTGCATGAAATAAGAACAGCTGGCCTGCATTACATGCAGATGTTGATATTGAATTCTCATACAACTTACCCAGAATAAAAAATCCAAGGACAGAAAATGGAAATGGTCTAAAACAGGTTGATCCTATAGTATATTATAACTGGCAACCAGAAAACTTCCTCAAGTGACATAGCACATAGAAGATAATTTCTACAAAAGGATGAAGCTGCTGGCAAATAAGGAAAAGCATAAAAAGAAATGCAAGTAGCACAACGAATGGGAGAAATCATCCCCAGGGATCCATCCATACTAGAGCAATTTCACAGGGTCTTTTCCAAATCAGTCTTTGTAAGACTCTTTCAACTTTAACAAATAATAACTATAAACGTAATCCATTACTAGGTCTTTAGGAGTTAGAGAAGGGAAACAAGGAAAAATACTAAAACAGAAAACCTGACTTGCCCCTTTCTTCCATGGCCTTAAAATGAACTTACATGTCATTCATAGAAAACAAAAGAGCTAAAGGACACAGAGTCATTTACAAGAATAAATCTATATAAAACAGACTGAATTTTAGAGAGCTAAAGGATATAGGACAAAGGTCATACAATTGAAAATTGCAAAGATGTACTCTCTGGCCCTGTGGGTCTCCAAAACACCTTCACAAAGATGAATGTATTAGACCTGATGAGGGCATCAGCTAAGAAAAGAATCTTAAAAGGGATGAATTTTCAGCTGAACTTGGAAAGATCTGTCTGTGGGGTCAGGGAAGAAACACAACTTATGAGAATACTGCTGATTCATCTTTCTACAGTCACAGTCTTGTGTCCAATCCTAATCATACAAATTTAAATGAGTCTTAGAAAAACTAGAAAAATCCACAGATGCTAACATTTGTCCAGTAGATGGAATATCAGTATTAGGAGAAATATTAAGTAGATTTGCTTCATTTCACACAGAAGATACATAAGTGCTCTTTTTAAATTCTTCTTTCCAAGTATTTAAGGTATTTTAGGAGAAAATTAAGTTTTTGTTCTCAGGAAAAAAAGATCAAAATTGGAATAAGAGTGATACATAAAAGGAAGAATCTGTAACTTTCAAGATAATAAACTCTGAAATAAGCTCTCAGGTCAGGAACCAAATTTTGTTTTCCAGACATCTATTAAGAAAGAATCAACCATGATGGGATTATGGGTGATTTTCATTTCCTTATTTGTATCTCGCTGAATTGTCCAAGTGTGCATTATCTATTATAATAAAAGAATATCAAAAATAGAAATTTAAATGCTAAATAACATGGATCAAATCATCAGTTGCCTGAAAAAGGAGACTGGAGAAGACATGTAAGTCTCTCTAGGTCTTTTATTCAATGAGAAAAAGGCCCTTCCACAAATTACATCATGTCAATAATTTTTGATAGAATATTAATCATCCCTAATAGGAAATCTAGGAATATTAATAGATTTAATCAGTTTTTCAACATCTAAGTGATAATTACTAAGATCTTAATTGTTCAACCACTTGATGGTTACTTAACTTTTTAGCAACAACTATGGATAGCAGAGAAGGTGGGAGGTTCCTCCTTCAAAGTAAAAATATTCAAAAGAGAAAGTCTAATCAAGAAAAAAAACACATTGCACTGATCATTTCAGAAAAAAAAAGATTAATCAAAAAATAATAACAATTTCCCACCTAATCACCTTCCAGATCTTTAAATAACTTCATTTATATAGAGAAATAAGTATGACAATGAACATATAGGAATAGATTCTGAACAATGACCACGTTCTGCTTCATTATATAGAACTATAAAAACTGATCAACAAAGTTACAAAAGAACGTAAATAAAATAATTCTTTCACAAATAGGAATAGGCCACATAAAAATGGGACAAAATCCAATTAGAGTGCTATATAGCAGTTCTTGCTAAGACAATGACATACACAGGAACACATACATGTAACACATCAATTTTCAACCTGGTTTCCTAAGATAAAGGTACCAATACAAATCACTGTTAAATCAAGTTCAATTACCAAGTCAATTTAAACCAAATTAGGCCTAAAGCCACATAAGGCTCTTCTGGTTTCCTAGAGCTAAAAGGATTATTAACAAAAAACCTGAATCATTCTTCTAATTCTGTTCTGCATATTTGACCTAAGCTTCCTAAAGTTAATTCAGAGGACTGAATTTAGAGGACTGGCTGAGGAAATTCTACTTTGATGCCATCCTGTTCAGGGTACTAAGGGGCAGAAAACTGTGATTCAGAGATAGAAAGCTAATAAAGTGCTGGGCAGCTAAGCAGAAAATACATCTGGACAATCAGTGCCTCTCAACCTTGCTGCAAATTTGAATTTCCTGGGTAGTCTTTTTTAAAGCAACAAATCAATTAAGTCAGACTCTTTAGAAATTGAGCCCATTTTTTTTTTCAATTTACCAGATGATTCTAATACAGAGAAAGGATTAAAAAGCATAGCAATAGATGATACCAAATAATATTCTTCAGGTTTAATGCATCCAAAACAGAGAACTGTGTTCCAAACCAAGAGCTAGCTCCAAAAGGAATTAAAACATAAATATGATAATTTTTATAACCCCAGAATACAAAGATGACCTGTGTAGTAGCCAAGGCACCAAGAAATTACCTGAGGGGCTGACTACTGAAATACTGAAAGAAACTAAAGCAAAAATTCTCCCTAGTGTCTTTATTCTTCCAGGGCCATGAGAATAAATAGCTAATAAAGTCAAGTAACCTCAAAGTAAAAAGCCTTGAAAACAACTAATGTCAACAATTTTTTACGGCGTTCATTCAAATTCAGGTCTTATGAAAACCCCAAGTCCATTTACTAGTAAGACTTATTTTTTCAAAAAAAAAAAAAAAAAAAAAAAAAAAGACTTATTTTTCAGCCTGAACAATTTGAAGAACTTTAGTGACCTTGAACTTTCACAGAAAGTTTTCTCAACTTCTTATGACCCTTAAAATGACCGAGCTGAGACTCGATCAACAGTGAGAAATTGAAATTAACCATTGTGGATAAAGATATAAAAAATATATTTCAGATAAACAAGAAAGTATAAGAAATAATAAACACCTATATACCCACTATCTAGCTTAAGAAATAAAACATTAAAGTTGAGACAGTTGAAGTCTTCATGTTCTTCCTCTCCCACTACCTCTCACACCCCTACCAGCCCTCTCCAAATGAGTGTACAGTCCTAATCCTAAATTTGCTGTTTATTATTTCTATGAATGTTTTTATAATTTAACCAGATATGTATAGATCGCCAAACAATATATAGTATGGTTTCTTTCTTTTTTTTTTTAAGATTTTATTTATATTTATTTGAGAGAGAGAGAGAGAGAGCATGAGCCAAATGGGCAGAGTGGGGAGGGGATGAGAGAATCTCACACCGTCTCTGCACTGAGTGCAGAGCCCAACGAGGGGCTTCATCTCACAACCCACTTTTTCCACTTAACTTGCTCTTATTTATGAGTTCTTCATTTAAATACTACTCATTTGTTTATTGTACTCATTGCATTTATCTTCTTCCACTCTATGACTTCTCTTTCACTTTGTTTATGGTGTCTCATGACACATTTACATTTTTAATTTTAATTCAATCAGTATCACCAATCTCTCATTCAATTTTTAGCAGTGGGACAATATTCTGGCACCACAGGATAACTAGTTTAAAGCACAGTCTTTCATAAAGCCTTTCTCTTCCCCATTTAACTCAGGTAGGAGTAAGGATTTTAATGATCCTGTCTTCTACCAGTGAAATCTTATTGCTGCAAAGCAGCCTTGGGCTTCTACTAGCAACCAGATCATTTGACAACTGAATAAAACTGAGAAAACCTCCTGATACTTCTTCCACTAACAGATGTCAATATTGACCACACTTTGAAATGGCGCTATCTAGATAACTAAAGTATTTTCCATAAAAAGAATGAGAGGGACTTCATGAATTGTAGCATATTTGATCCACAATGCTAGTTTTATGTATTCATTTTTTTCAGTAATTGAAGTATAATTGGCATACAATATTAATTAGTTTCAGGTGTACAACATAGTTATTCAACATTTGTATATAATGTGAAAGGGTCACCACAGTAAGTCTAGATAGCATTTGTCACTTTATAAAGTCATTACATTGCTACTGACTATTTCCCCCATGTTGTACATTATATTCCCATGACTTATTTTATAACTGGAAGTCTGTACTTCTTTTTTTTTTTTAAGATTTATTTATTTATTTATTTGACAGACAGAGATCACAAGCAGGCAGAGAGGCAGGCAGAGAGAGAAGGAGGGGAAGCAGGCTCTCTGCCGAGCAGAGAGCCCAACTCGGGGCTCGATCCCATGACCCCAGGATCATGATCTGAGCCGAAGGCAGAGGCTTAACCCACTGAGCCACCCAGGAGCCCTGGAAGTCTGTACTTCTTAACCCCCTTCACCCATTTCACATCCCCCAATTCCCCCTCATCTGGCAACCACTAATCTGTGCTCTGGATCTGTGAGTTTGGGTTTTGTTTGTTTAATTTGTTTTTTAGATTCACATGTAAGTGAAATCATACGGTATTTGTCTTTCTCTGTCTGATTTACTTTAATTATCACAATACTCTCCAGGTCTATCCATATTGTTGCAAATGGCAACATTTCATTCCTCTTTATGGCTGAGTACTATCCCACTGTATATTATATATACCACATCTTCTATATCCATTAAACGATCAATGGACACAGATGGTTTCCATATGTTGACTATAAAAATAATGCTGCAATGAACACAGGGGTGCTTACATCTTTTGAGTTAGTATTTTCATTTTTTTTGGATAGATACCTAGTAGTGAAATTGCTGGATCATGTTTTTAATAGAGGAAGCTCTGTTTTTAATAGAGGAAGCTCCATGCTCTTTTCCAGAGCAGCTGCACCAATTTACATTCCTACCAAGAGTATACCAAGGTTCCTCTTCTATCTACATCCTTGCCAACATATTATTTCTTCTTTATTTTTTTAAAGATTTTATTTATTTATTTATTTATTGAGGGAGAGGGAGGGGGTGCATGTAAGTGAGGGGGGCCACAGGGAGAGGGAGAGAAGGAATCTGAAGCAGACTCTATGCTGAGTGCAGAGCCCCATGCAGGGCTTGATCTTACACACCTGACATCATGACCTGAGTGGAAACCAAGAGTAAGACTTAACAAACTGAGCCACCCAGGTGCCCCTCTTGTCTTTTTTATAGTGGCCATTCAGATTGATGTGACAGAATATCTCATTGTGGTTTTGATTTGTATCTCCCTGATGATTAGTGATGTTCACTATCTTTTCATGTGTCTATTGGTCATCTGTATGTTGTCTGGAAAAATGTCTATTTGGGTCCTCTACCGATTTTTAAATTAAATTATTTGCTTTTTTTGGTGTTGAGTTATATAAGTGCTTCATGTATTTTGGGTATCAACCCTTTATCAGGTATGTCATTTGCAAATATCTTCTATTCAAGAGGTTGCATTTTTGTTTTGTTGATAGTTTCCTTCACTGTGCAAAATCTTTTTATTTTAGTGTAGTCTCAGTAGTTTAATTTTGCTTTTGTTTCCCTTGCCGAAGGAGACGTAATTAGAAAAATGTTTCTATGGCCAATGTCAAAGGAATTATTGCCTATGTTTTCTTCCAGGGATTTTACAATTTCAGGTCTCACATTTAAGTCTTTAATCCATTTTGAGTTTTATTTTTGTATATGGTGTAACAAAGTGATCCAGTCTCACTCTTGCATGCAGCTATTTTTCCCAAAACCATTTATTGAAGAGAGTCCTTTCTCCATTGTATATTCTTGCCTCTTTTCTCCTAAATTCATTTGCCATATATATGTGGTTTATTTCTTGGCTCTCTGTTCTGTTCCATTGATCTATGTTCCTGTTTTTATGCCCATATCACTGTTTTGATTACTATATCCTTGTAGTATACTTTCAATGGCATGATGCCTTCAGCTTTGTTCTTTTTTCTTAAGATTGCTTTGGCTCTTTAAGGATTTTTGTGTTCCATACAAATTTTAGTATTATTTATCCTATTTTTGTGAAAAATGCCTCAGAATTTTGGCAGGGATTGCACTGTATCTGTGGATATCTTTGGGTATTATGGACATTTTAACATTAATTCTTCCATCTATGAACATGGAATTTCTTTTCATTTATTGTGTCTTCTTCAATTACTTTCATCAATGTTTTTGGTTTTCAGTATAAAGTCTTTGACTTCCTTGGTTAAATTTATTCCTAGGCATTTTATTCTTTTTAGTGCAATTGTAAATGGGTTGTTTTCTTGATTTCTCTAACAGCTCATTATTAGTGTATAGAAACACAACAAATTTTTTTGCATATTAGTTTTGTATCCTACAACTTTACTGAATTCTTTTAGCTCCAACAGCTTTTGGTGGAGTTATTAGGGTTTTCTATACCCTATATATATTTTCTATATATACATAATCAGCAAAGAGTGATAATCTTACATCTTCCTTTCTAACTTGAATGACTTGTGTGTGCGTGTAGTATGTGCCTAACTGTTGTGGCTAAAACTTCCAATACTGTATTGAATAAAAGTGGAGAAAATGAGCTCCTTGTCTTATCTCTGATCTTAGAGAAAAAGCTTTCAGCTTTCCATCACTAAGTATGACATTACCTATGGGTTTGTCATACAGAGCCTTTATTATGTCAAGATACATTTTCTCTATACCCATTTTGTTCAAAGTTTTTACTACAAAGATATATGTTGAAGTTTGTCAAGTGCTTTTTCTGTCTGCATCTATTGAGATGATCATGTGATTTTTATCATTCTTTTTGTTAACGTGGTCTATCACACTGATTGATTTGCAAATGTTGAGCCATCCTTGCATCCCTGGTATAAATCCCACTTGATCATGGTGTATGATCCTGAGGATTTTTGCATCTATGTTCATCAAAGATATTGATTGGTTTCTTTTTTTGGTGGCCTTGTCTGATTTTGGTATCAGGGCAATCCTGGTCTTATGTAAAATGAGTTTGAAAACTTTTCCTTCATCTCCAATTTTTTTGGAAGAGTTTCAGAGGATGAGTATTAAATCTTCTTTGAATAAGTTTGGTCAAATTCCCCCATCTGCTCCTGGAGTTTTGTTTGTTAGGAGGTTTTTGATTATTAATTCGACCTCCTTACTAGCAACTGGTCTGTTCAAGTTGTGGGGGGTTTTGTTTGTTTTGTTTATTTTGTGAGAGAGAGAGAGAAAGTGGTGGGGAGGGGCAGGAGAGACAGAGAGAGCAGGCTCCAAGCCCAGCACAGGGCCCAATGGGGGGCTCAATCTCACGACCCTGAGATCATGACCTGAGCCAAAACTGAGTCCAGTGCTTAACAACTGAGCCACCCAGTGCTATGCATAACTACTATTAAGAAAAATTAATTAAGGAGAATCTTTAGAGGCTAAATATGAAGTCTTCATTAACTCAAATTTTCATTGAGATACTAAAGAAAAAAGCATGAATATTTTACATGGCTATTTTATCCTACAGACATTTAATATTTTTTGGTGATAGCTTTTTCCAAAAAACTATCATTAACTCAGTAGTCTATATTACACACCATGGTTCCACATCATATGAAAAACACAATAATTCACTTACACATAAATATATAAAATAAATACTATAAAACAGAAATACATAAAGTTTACAAGTATCAAAAAAGGTCTTTTCTATTATGTCTGCTTTGCCTCTGTCATTCAATTCACAGCTTTTATTAGAAATCAAAACTATGGGACGCCTGGGTGGCTCAGTTGGTTAAACGGCTGCCTTCGGCTCAGGTCATGATCCCAGCGTCCTGGGATCGAGTCCCACATCGGGCTCCTTGCTCATCAGGGAGCCTGCTTCTCCCTCTGCCTCTGCCTGCCATTCTGTCTGCCTGTGCTTGCTCTCTCTCCCTCTCTCTCTCTGACAAATAAATAAATAAAATCTTTAAAAAAAAAAAAAAACTATGTTGAAGTAAACTAACCTTATTGTAGTAAATGCTTTGTAATACACATATGTACCAAATCATCATATTATATACCTTAAATTTACACAATATTGTATGTTAATTATATCTCAATAAAGCTGGGAATAACAAAATTTAAACAGTATAAATAACAAAAAAAAATTTTAATGGTATAAATCATAAATGACATTAATGATTTACCACTAGACTCCTAAATGTAGTCTTATTCTTAGGTAACTAACAAAGCAGAATTCTCCAACACGTAGATATAAACAAGTAGTCAATTACCAATTAATCCCAAGAAGTTAGAACAGTGCTTATCAGTTAAGACATAAGCCCAGAAGATTCATCTGACAAAGAAATTAGTTAAAAAAAGGAAAAAAAAATGTTCATACTATAAATTTATCTTTCTTACATGATATATATTTTAACAATTAATGTTATTAAACCAATATAACATTGTTTAAAAAGAAGCAGTTTTTTTTTAAAGATTTTATTTATTTATTTGACAGAGAGAGAGATCACAAGTAGACGGAGAGGCAGGCAGAGAGAGAGAGAGAGAGAGAGGGAAGCAGGCTCCCTGCTGAGCAGAGAGCCCGATGCGGGACTCGATCCCAGGACCCTGAGATCATGACCTGAGCCGAAGGCAGCGGCTTAACCCACTGAGCCACCCAGGCGCCCAAGAAGCAGTTTTAATAAGAATATATTACAGAGGACTTTTGGGAAAATGGTGGAGTAGGAGTAACACATCAGTGTAAATAACCCAGAAAAAGAGCAGAACAAACTCTACAACTAAATGTAGAGAAGAAGCCACATCAAAGAGGGTAGGAAGGCCAGATATGATGAAAGGACCTAAATGGGCCTTTGTCCATAGGAGGAAGGAAGTCACAGACACAGGTGAGAGAAACAAGTATCACACTGGGGAGCCTACACAGGGTAGACAAGTCCCTATAGCATTTGGCTTAGAATACCAGAGAGGCCAAATTTCATGAGGTCTTACAACCAGTGGTACTTAAAGCCTAGAACTTTAAAAATAAGCAGGCTTGGGACACCTGGATGCCAGTGAGTTAAGTGTCTGCCTTTGGCTCAGGTCATGATCCTGGGGTCCTGGGATTGAGACCTGCATTGGGCTCCCTGCTCAGCATGGAATCTACTTCTCCCTCTCCCTCTGCCCCTTCCCCATGCTCATGCTCTCTCTTGCTCTCAAGTGAATAAATAAAATCTTTTATAAAAAAATAAGCAGGCTATGTTCTGAGAGAAATGGGAGGGCACAGAAAGCTGCGTTCCCACCCTTACAGAGCCTAAAAAACAGCTCTCAGAGATACAACATACAAGTAGCAGTTTGGAAAACACCTGGGGCATATGTCAGAGAGAGGTATTTACTTATCTCAGTGTCCTGGAGGGGCAGGATTCACTGAGGGACCTCTCCAAGAACAAAGGAGCTGGCAAGTGCTTTCCCTTACCTATCCCTCAGCATAAACACAGGGCCACCTATAGGAACTAGATTGGTGTCTGCATTCATTACCTAACTTGCTTAGACTGTGTCCTGAGTACTGCCCCCTCCAGCCAACATCGTATCAGTCCCCATGCTACAGGTCCCCTCCCCCAGAAGACCCACAGAAACCTTGCCAAGACCATGTCTCCCCACTGCATGCTTTGCAGGTCTTGAATCCTGACAATAGGGGAAGATGGTCACCTCCCACAGAGAATGCACACACCTTGCAGACAGAAAGAGTTAGGCAAAATGAGGAGACAAAGGACTATGTCCTAAATGAAAGAACAGGATAAAACCATAGCAAGAGACCTAAGTGAAATGGATATAAGAAACATACTTGATAGAGAATTTATGTAATGATAACAAAGATCCTCACTGGAGTTGAAAGAAGAGAGTGAAGGACAGCAGTGAGACCCTTAGCAAAGATAGAAAACATTAAAAAGAACCAATCACAGATGAAGAACACAATAAATGAAATTTAAAATACACTAGATGGAATAAATACCAGGCTACAGGAAGCAGAAGGATAAACCAGTGACCTGGAGGACAGAGTAATGCAAAGTAGTAAAGCTGAGCAGGTGAGAAAAAAAAAAATTATGCAAAATGAGAACAGATGTAGGGAACTCAGAAACTCCATCAAGTACAACAACATTTACATTATAGGGATCTCAGAAGAAGAGAGATAAAATGGGGCAGAAAATTCATTTGAAGAAATAACAGCTGAAAACTTCCCTAATCTGCAGAAGGAAACATACCCAGAATGTGGAATGTGGATGTGCAGAAATACCCCAAGAAATTCAACTCAAGAGGTCCATACCAATAAACACAATAATTACAAGGACCAAACAAAAACAAAAACAAAAACAAAAACAAAAAAACACACCAATAAAGAGAATTCTTAAAGCATCAAGAGAAAAAAAAGAAAATTACACACAAGGGAAATACCAAAAGGCTCTCATTGAATTTTTTGGCAGAAACTTTGCAGGCCACAAGAAGTGGTGTGATATAATCAAAGTGCAATAAGGAAAAAAATCTGCAGCCAAAAATATTATATCCAACAAGGCTATCATTCAGAATAGAAGTGGAGTAAAGAGGTTTTTAGACAAACAAAAGTTAAAGGAATTAATGATCACTAAATCAGCCCTACAAGTAATATTAAAGGGGACTTTTTGAATGGAAAGATCACAAGTAAGAGTTAGAAAAGTAGAAAGGGCAAAAGCAGAAAAATATGTATATGTATAAAAATCAGTTAAGGGACTCAAAAATTAAAAGGATGTAAAGTATGACACCATATGCCTAAAATATGGGGAGGAGAGGAGTAAAGAATGGGTTCAACTTAAATGACCATTAATTTAATATAGATTGCTATATGCAAAAGATGTTATATACAAACTTAATGGTAAGCACAAATCAAAAACCAGTAATAGATATGCAAAAAATAAAGCGAAAGGAATCTAAGTATATCACTACAGAAAGCTAACTTATGGTGAGAGAAGAGAACAACAGAAGAAAAGAACAAAGATCCACAAAAACAAACACAAAACAAATAACAAAATGACAATAAATATATACCTATCAATAATTACTTTGAATGTAAAATGACAAATATTCCAGTCAAAAGCCACAGAAGGATAGAATAGATTAAAAAGAACCAACACATGTCTATTTTCTGCCTCCAAAAGACTCATTTCAGACCTAAAGGCACATGCAGATTGAAAGTAAAGGGATGGAGAAGCATTTATCATTCAAAGGATATCAAAAGAAAGCTGGGGTGGCAATAATTACATGAGACAAAACAGACGTTAAAACAAAAGGACAAAGAAGGACAGTATATAATCATTATGGATACAATCCAACAAAAAGACATAACAATTGTAAATATTTGTGCACCAACATGGGAGTACCCAAATATACAGAACAGTTTATAACAAACATAAAAGAAATAATCAATAGTATACAATAATAGTAGGGGACTTAACACCTTACATATATATCAATAGACAGATCATCTAAACAGAAAATCAACAAGGACACAGTGGCTTTTTTTTTTTAAGATTTTACTTATTAATTGATTTATTTATTTTGAGACAGAAAGAGTGAGTGAGCACAAGCAGGGGGAGAAGCAAAGACAGAGGGAGAGAGAGACTCTCAAGCAGACTCCATGCTGAGTGAGGGAGCCTGACATAGGGCTCAATCCTACAACCCTGTGAATATGACCTGAGCTGAAATCAAAAGTCAGACATTTAACCAACTGAATCACCCAGGCACCACAAAACACTGTCTTTGAATGACACACTGGACCAGATGGATTTAACAGATATATTCAGAACATTCCATTCTGTCTTAGCAGAATACACATTTGTTTCAATTACAAAGGAACAGTCTCCCGAATAGATCATATATTTGTACACAAAGCAAGTCTCAACAATTTCAAAAAGATCAATACATGGAGGTTAAATAACATGCTACTAAACAATGAATGGATCAACCAAGATCAAAGAAGAAATCAAAAAATACATGGAGACAAATGAAAATGAAAATGCAATGGTCCAAAATTCTTAGGACCAACAAAAATGGTTCGAAGAGGGACGTTTATAGCAACATGGGCCTACAGCAAGAAGCAAGAAAAACCTCAAATAACCTAGACTTATACCTAAAGGAGCTAGAAAAAGAACAAACAAAACCCAACAAAAGTAAGGAAATAATAAATATTAGAGCATAAATAAGTGAAATAGAGATTATAAAAGCAAGAAAACTGATGTAACCAGTAGCTGGTTCTTTGGAAAGAACAAAATTTAAAAACCTCAAGCCAGACTCATTAAAAAAGAGAGAGGTAGAGAGAAGACTCAAATAAAGAAAATCAGAAATTCAAGAGGATAAATAACAGCTGATATCATAGAAATACAAAACTACTAGAGAATAGTATGAAAAATTATATGCCAAAAAAATGAACAACCTAGAACAAACAGATAAATTCCTAGAAACAAAACTAAAGCAGGAAGAAATACAAAATTTGAAGAGATGAATTATCAACAATGAAATTGAATCAATAATCAAGAAACTCCCAAAAAACAAAAGCCCAGGACCAGATGACCTCACAGGTGAATTCTACCAAACACTTAAAGAAGAATTAACACCTATTCTTAAAGACTTTTCCAAAAAATAGAAGAGGAAGGAAAACTTCCAAATTCATTCTAGGAGGCCTGCATTGCCAATTCCAAAACAAGATAAAGACAACATAAAAAAAAAAGAGAGAGAGAGAGAGAACTATAGGCCAATATTTCTGATGACAGATGCAAAAATCCTCAACAAAATATCAGCAAACCAAATCCAACAATGCATTAAAAAGTCATTCACCACAATCCAGTGGGATTTATTCCTGGGATACAAAGATGGTTGAATATTTGCAAATTAATCAATGTGATATATCACATCAATAAGAGAATGGATGAAAACCATATGGTCATTTCAACAGATGCAGAAAAAGCATATAACAAAGTGTAAAATCCATTCATAATAAAAACTCTCAACAAAGTAGGTTCAGAGGAAACATACCTCAAAATAATAAAGGCCTATTTGTAAAACCCACAGCTAACATCATACTCAATAGTGAAAAGTGAGAGTTTTTCTCCTAAAGTTAGGATCAAGACAAGAATGTCTATTATCACCACTTTTATTCATTTTATTCATTAAAAATGATATCAATGAGATCTAGTCTAATCTAAATACTCTAACAGCTAGGATAACTAAGGCAGAAGATAGAATTAGTGATCTAGAAGACAAACTGATAGAAAAGAAGGATCAGGAGGAGGCCTGGAACAAACAACTTAGAAGCCATGAAAACAGAATTAGGGAAATAGATGACGCCATGAAACGTTCCAACATCAGAATTATTGGGATCTCTGAGGGGGGTGGAGAAAGAGAGAAGACTAGAAGATATAGTTGAACAAGTTCTGGATGGAAATTTCCCTAATCTGGGGAATGGAACAAGTGTTCATGTCCTAGAGGCAGAAAGGACAACCCACAAGATCAGTGAGTCTAGAAAGACATCCAAACACTTAATTGTGAAATTCATGAATCATAATTTCAGTCAGAAGTTCTTAAGGGCAGCTAGGGGATAGAGATTCCTTATGTACAGAGGAAAGACCATCAGAATAACATCAGACATGTCCACAGAAACCTGGCAAGACAGAAAGGGCTGGCAAGACATATTCAGGGCACTAAATGTTTCCTTAATTTGATGAAAAGAACAAGCATCAAAATCCAGGAGGCACAGGGAACCCCCCTCAAAATCAATAAAAATAGGTCCTCATCCTGTCATCTAATAGTAAAACTTACAAGTCTCAATGATAAAGAGTAAATTCTGAAAGCAGCTCAGGACAAGAAGTCTGTAACATACAATGGTAGAAATATTGGATTGTCAGCAGACTTATCCACAGAGATCTGGCAGGCCACAAAGGACTGGCATGATATATTCAGAGCACTAAATGAGAAAAATATGCAGCCAAGAATACTATTATTATATATAGTAAATTCTAATAATTGAAACAATTATTAGAATTTATTATCAACAACTATAAATAAATTAGGCAACCTAGAAGAAATGGATGCATTCCTAGAAACCTATAAACTTCCAAGACTGAAACAGTAAGAAATTGACAACCTAAATAGACCAATATAACGAGATTGTGATAAAAAAAAAAGATCAAAAAGCTCCCAAAAACCAAAAGCCCAAAACCTGACGGATTCCCTGGGGAATGCTACCGAACATTCAAAGAAGAAATAATACCTATTCTTTTGAAGCTGTTTCAAAAAAAAAAGAAACAGAAGGGAAACTTCCAGACTCCTTCTATGAAGCCAGCATTACCCTGATCCCCAAACCAGTCAAAGATCCCATCAAAAAGAAGAATTTCAGACCAATTTCCTGGAGGAATATGGATGCCAAGATTCTCAACAAGATCCTAGCTAATAGGATCCAACAGTACATTACAAAGATTATCCACCATGACCAGATGAGATTTATCCCTGGGATACAAGTGTGGTTCAACATTCACAAATCAACCAATGTGTTAGAAAAAATCAATAAGAGGAGAAGAACCACATGGTCTGCTCAATTGATGCAGAAAAAGCATTTGACAAAATACAGCATCAGTTCCTGATTAAAACTCTTCAGAGAACAGGGATAGAGGGAACATTCCTCAACTTCATAAAATCATAAAATGAAAAAATTCATAAACAACAAGTGTTGGAGAGGATGTGGAGAAAGGGGAACCCTCTTACAGTGTTGGTGGGAATGCAAGTTGGTGCAGCCACTTTGGAAAACAGTGTGGAGATTCCTTAAGAAATGGAAAATAGAGCTACCCTATGACCCTGCAATTGCATAATGGGTATTTACCTCAAAGATACACTGTAGTGAAAAGAAGGGCCACATGTACCCCAATGTTCATAGCAGCAAAGGCCACAGTTGCCAATCTGTGGAAAAAAACAAGATGCCCTTCAACGGATGAATAGATAAAGATGATAGGGTCCATATATACAATAGAGTATTATACTTCCATCAGAAAGGATGAACACTCAACTTTTATATCAACATGGACGGGACTGGAGGAGATTATGCTGAGTAAAATAAGTCAAGGAGAAAGAGTCAAGTATCAAATGCTTTCACTTACTTATGGAGCATAAGGAATAAAATGGAGGACAATGGGAGATGGAGAGAAGTGAGATGGGGGAAAATGGAAGGGGAGACAAACCATGAGAGACTGTAGACTCTGAGAAACAAACTGAGGATTTTGGAGGGGAGGTGGGTGGGGGGTTGGGTGAGCCTGGTGGTCGGTATTATGGAGGACATGTATTCCATAGAGCACTGGGTGTGGTGCATAAACAATGAATTTTGGAACACTGAAAAGAAAATAAAATGGAAAAAATTTTTAAAAATCCTTTTTTTTTTAAATGGAGGCTCTTACTGCTAGGACAAATGAGGCAGAAGAGAGAATTAGTGATATAGAAGACCAAATGATGGAGAATAAAGAAGGTGAGAAAAAGAGAGATAAATAACTATTGGACCACAAGGGGAGAATTCAAGAGATAAGTGATACCATAAGATGAAATAATATTAGAATAATTGGGATCCCATAAGAAGAAGAAAGAGAGAAGGGGCAGAGGGTAAACTGGAGCAAATTACTGCAGAGAATTTCCTTAATTTGATGAAAAGAACAAGCATCAAAATCCAGGAGGCACAGGGAACCCCCCTCAAAATCAATAAAAATAGGTCCTCACCCTGTCATCTAATAGTAAAACTTACAAGTCTCAATGATAAAAAGTAAATTCTGAAAGCAGCTCAGGACAAGAGGTCTGTAACATACAATGGTAGAAATATTGGATTGTCAGCAGACTTATCCACAGAGATCTGGCAGGCCACAAAAGACTGGCATGATATATTCAGAGCACTAAATGAGAAAAATATGCAGCCAAGAATACTATATCCAGCTAGGCTGTCACTAGAAACAGAAGGAGAGATAAAAAGCTTCCAGGACAAGCAAAAATTAAAAGAATTTGCAAACACCAAACCAGCCCTACATGAAATATTGAAAGGGGTTCTCTAAGGAAAGAGAAAGCCTAAAAGTAATAGACCAGAAAGGAACAGAGATAATATACAGCAAAAGTAACCTTACAGGGAATACAGTGGCACTAAATTCATATCATTCAATAGTTACCCTGAATGTAAATGGGCTAAATTCCCAATCAAAACACACAGGGTATCAAAATGGATAAAAAAAAAAAACAAGACCCATCAATATCCTGTCTGTAAGAAACTCATTTTATATCCAAAGACACCTCCAGATTTAAAGTGAGGGAGTGAAAAAAAATTTACCATGCTAATGGACATCAAAGGAAAGCTGGGGTGGCAATCCTTATAACAGATCAATTAGATTTTATGCCAAAGACTATAATAAGAGATGAGGAAGGACACTACACCATACTTAAAGGGTCTGTCCAACAAGAAGATCTAACAACTGTAAATATCTATGCCCCTAACATGGGAACAGCCAATTATATAAACCAATTAATAACAAAATCAAAGAAACACATTGACAATAATACATTAATAGTAGGGGACTTTAACACGCCCCTCACTGTAATGAAAAGATCATCTAAGCAAATGATCAACAAAGAAATAAAGGCTTTAAATGACACATTAGACCAGATGGACATCACAGATATATTCAGACATTCCATCCCAAAGCAGTAGAATACACATTCTTCTCTAGTACACATGGGACATTCTCCAGAATAGATCACATCCTGGGTCACAAATCAGGTCTCACCTGGTACCAAAAGACTGGGATCATTCCCTGCATTTTTTTCAGACCACAATGCTCTGAAGCTAGAACTCAATCACAAGAGGAAAGTTGGAAAGAACTCAAATACATGGGAGGCTAAATAGCACCCTACTAAAGAATGAATGGGCCAACCAGGAAATTAAAGAAGAATTGAAAAAATTCATGGAAACAAATGATAATGAAAACACAAGTGTTCAAAATCTTTGAGATGCAGCAAAGGCTGAGAGAAAAGTATATAACAATACAAGCCTTTCTCAAGAAACAAGGAAGGTCTCAAGTACACAACCTAACCCTACACCTAAAGGAGCTGGAGAAAGAACAGCAAAGAAAGCCTAAATTCAGCAGAAGAAAAATCATAAAGATCAGAGCAGAAATCAATGAAACAGAAACCAAAAGAAAAGTAGAACAAATCAATGAAACTAGGAGCTGGTTCTTTGAAAGAATTAATAAGATTGATAAACCCCTGGCCAGACTTAACCAAAAGAAAAGAGAAAGGGCCCAAATAAATAAAATCATGAATTTAAGAGGAGAGATCACAACCTACACCAAAGAAAAAGAAACAAGTGTAGGGAACATATTATAAGCAGCTATACACCAACAAATTTGACAATCTGGAAGAAATGGATGCAATCCTAGAGACATATAAACTACCAAAACTGAACCAGAAAGAAATAGAAAAACTTAGCAGACCCATGACCAGTAAGGAGATTGAAGCAGTCATCAAGAATTTCCCAAAAAACAAAAGCCCAGGGCCAGAGAGCTTTCCAGGGGAATTCTACCAAATATTTAAAGAAGAATTAATACCTATTCTCCTAAAACAGTTCCAAAAAATAGAAATGGAAGGAAAATTTCCAATTTCTGAATGAAATTTCTAATTTCAAATGAAATTGGAAATGAAAATTTCCATTTCTCATTTTATGAGGCCAGCATTACCTTGATCCCAAAACCAGACAAAAACCCCATCAAAAAGAAGAATTACAGACCAATATCCTTGATGAACATGGATGCAAAAATTCTCACCAAAATACTAGCCAGTAGGATCCAACAGTACATTAAAAGGATTATTCACCACAACCAAGTGGGATTTATTCCTGGCCTGCAAGGTTTGTTCAACATCCGCAAATCAATCAGTGTGATACAACACATTAACAAAAGAAATAACAAGAACTATATGATACTCTTAATAGATGCTGAAATAGCATTTGACAAAGTGCCACATCCTTTCTTGATCAAAACTCTTCAAAGTGTAGTGATAGAGGGTGCATACCTCAATATCATCAAAGCCATCTATAAAAAACCCACAACAAATATCATACTCGATAGGGAAAAACAGAGCTTTTTCCCTAAGGTCAGGAACACAACAGGGATGTCCACTATCACCACTGCTATTCAACATAGTACTAGAAGTCCTAACCTCAGCAACCAGACAACAAAAAGAAATAAAAGGCATCCAAATTGGCAAAGAAGTCAGACTCTCATTCTTTGCAGATGATGTCATACTTTATGTGGAAAACCCAAAAGACTCCACTCCCAAACTGCTAGAATTCATACAGAATTCAGTAAAGTGTCAGGATATAAAATCAATGCATAGAAATCAGTTGCATTTCTATACACCAACAGCAAGACAAAAGAAAGAAAAATTAAGGAGTCGATCCCATTTACAAATGCACACAAAACCATAAGATACCTAGGAATAAACCTAACCAAAGAGGCAAAGAATCTATACTCAAAAAACTATAAAGTACTCATGAAAGAAATTGAGGAGCACATAAAGAAATGGAAAAACATTCCATGCTCATGGATTGGAAGAACAAATATTGTGAAAATGTCTATGTTACCTAAGCAATCTACACATTTAATGCAATCCCTATCAAAATCCCACCCATTTTTTTCAAAGAAATGGAACAAATAATCCTGAAATTTATATGGAACCAGAAAAGTCCCCAGATAGCCATAGGAATGTTGAAAAAGAAAGCCAAAGTTTGTGTGTTCACAATTCCAGACTCAAGCTCTATTAAAAAGCTATAATCATCAAGACAATACGGTACTGACACAGAAACAGACACATAGATCAATGGAACAGAATAGGGAGCCCAGAAATAGACCCCCAACTCTATGGTCAACTTATCTTCAACAAAGCAGGAAAGAATAACCAATGGAAAAGAGACAGTCTCTTCAACAAATTAAGTTGGGAAACCTGGACAGCCACATGCAGAAGAATGAAACTGGACCATTTCCTTACACCACACACAAATATAGACTCAAAATGGATGAAAGACCTCAATGTGAGACAGGAAACCATCAGAATCCTTGAGGAGAACACAGGCAACAACCTCTTTGACTTCAGCCACAGGAACTTCTTCCTAGAAACATCACCAAAGGCAAGGGAAGCAAGGGCAAAAAGAACTATTGAGACTTCATCAAGAACAAAAGCTTTTGCACAGCCAAGGAAACAGTCAATAAAACCAGAAGATAACTGAGAGAATGGGAGAAGATATTCACAAATGACATAACAGATAAAGGGCTAGTATCCAAAATTTATAAAGAACTTATCAAATTCAACACCCAAAGAACAAATAATTCAATCAAGAAATGGGCAGAAAACATGAACAGACATTTCTGCAAAGAAGACATCCAGATGGCCAACAGACACATGAAAAAGTGCTCCACATCACTCGGCATCAGGGGAATACAAATCAAAACCACAATGAGATACCACCTCACACCAGTCAGAATGGTTAAAATTAACAAGTCAGGAAATGACAGATGTTGGCAAGGATGTGGAGAAAGGGGAACCCTCCTACACCGTTGGTGGGAATGCAAGTTGGTGCAGCCACTCTGGAAAACAGCATGGAGGTTCCTCAAAAAGTTGAAAAGAGAGCTACCCTATGACCCATCAATCACATTACTGGGTATTTACCCTAAAGATACAAATGTAGTGATCCAAAGGGGAACACACACCCAAATGCTTATAGCAGCAATGTCCACAATAGCCAAACTATGGAAAGAACCTAGATGTCCATCAACAGATGAATGGATAAAGAAGATGTGGTATATATACACAATGGAATACTATACAGCCATCAAAAGAAATGAAATCTTGCCATTTGCGACCACGTGGATGGAACTAGAGGGTATCATGCTTAGCGAAATAAGTCAATCAAAGAAAGGCAAGTATCATACAATCTCTCTGATATGAGGAATTTGAGAGGCAGGGCAGGGGCTTGTGGGGAGTAGGGAAGGAAAAAATGAAACAAGATGGGATCGGGAAGGAGACAAAACATAAGAGACTCTTAATCTCACAAAACAAACTGAGGGTTGCTGGGGTTTGGGGGGTGGGGATAGGGTGGTTGGATTATGGACATTGGGGTGAGTGTGTGCTATGGTGAGCGCTGTGAAATGTGTAAGCCTGATGATTCACAGACCTGTACCCCTGGGGCAAATAATACATTATATGTTAATTAAAAAAAAAAGAGCTTCTGTACAGCAAAGGAAACCTAAAACAAAATGAAAAGACCACCTATAGAATGTGAGAAGATATGTTTAAATGATATATCTGATAAAGGGCTCATATCCAAAATATATAAAGAACTTGTATACAACTCAACAGCCCCTCAAAAAATAATCCAATTTAAAAGTTGGGCAGAACACATGAACAAACATTTGTCCAGACAAGACCTATAAATGGACAATAAACACATGAAAAAGTGCCTAGCATTACTCATCAGGAAAATGAAAATCAAAATCACAGTAAGATATCCCCTCACATCTGTCAGGATGGCTAAAATCAAAAACACAAGAAACCACAAGGGTTGGTGAGGGCGTGGAGAAGAAGGAACCCTTGTCCACTGCTGATAGGAATGCAAACCACTGTAGTCACTGTGGAAAACACTATGGAGGCTGCTCAAAAAATTAAAAATATAACTACTATATGACCCAGTTATCACATAATCACATTACTAAATATTTACCCAAAGAATATGAAAACTCTAATTCAAAAAGACATATGCTATGTTTATTATAGTATTATTTACAATAGCCAAATTATGGAAGCAGTCCAAGTGTTCATCATAGATGAATGGATAAATACGTGGTGTATAAACACACACACACACACACACACACACACAGGACTATTACTCAGCCATAAAAAAAATAATGAAATCTTGCCATTTGCAACAACATGGATTGATCTAAAGAGTATAATGTTAATCAAAATAAGCCAGTCAGAGAAAGTCAAATACCATATGATTTCACTCAGATAAGGAATTTAAGAAACAAAATAAAGGAACAAAAGGGGAAAGGGGGACAAACCAAGAAATAGACTTTTTTTTTTTTTAAAGATTTTATTTATTTATTTGACAGAGAGAGAGACAGCGAGAGAGGGAACACAAGCAGGAGGAGTGGGGGAGAGAGAAGGGTCCCCGGATCATGACCTGAGCCAAAGGCAGACACTTAATGACTAAGCCACCTAGGCGCTCCCAAGAAATAGACTATTAACTGTAGAGAACAAACTAATGGTTACCAGAGGGGGAGATGGGTAGGGGAGTAGATGAAATAGATGATGGGGATTAAGGAATGAGCTTGTCACAATAAGCACAGAGTGATATATGCAACTGCTGTATCACTGTTTTGTACACCTGAAATTAATATAATACTGTGCATTAACTACACTGGAATTAAAAGAAAAAATAAAGTAAGTATGCTTATCTTGATGGAAGTGTTGAATCGCTATACTGTGCACCTGAAACTAAACAACATTGTACATTAACCACACTGGAATTAAAATAAATGTATTTATTTATTTATTTTAGAGAGAGCAAGAGAGAAATGTGGGGGAGGGGCAGAGGGACAGGGAGAGAGAAAATCCCAAAGAGCTTCCACACCCAGTGTAAAGCCTACAGGACTCAACCTCACAACCTTGAGATAATGACCTGAGCTGAAATCAAGAGTCAGACACTTAAGTCACTGAGCCCAGGTGCCCCTAAAATTTAATTTAACTTTTAAAATATACATTATAATTACTTTTTATATAATAAAATTAATCTAAGAAAAAGACTTGATGCAATGATTTTTATTTTTAAAAGATACACTTCTTCTTCAAGCCCCTAAGTGAAATCTAAATTAAAATACTTAATAGTCTCTGGGGTGCCTGGTGGCTTAGTCAGGCAAGCATCCAACTCTTGGTTTCAGCTCAAGTCATGATCTTCGGGTTGTGAGATCAAGCCCCATGTCTAGCTCCACAGAGCCTACTTAGGGTTTTCTCTCTTCCTCTCCCCTGGCTCTCCCCCCTCCCTCCCTCTCTAAAAAAAAAGACAGAGAGAGAGAGAGAGAGAGAGAAAACTTGGATGACCCTAGGTATAAAGATGGCTCTTAAGATGCAACACAAAAGGCACAATCCGTGAAGGAAATAATGATAATCTGAACTTCATTACAATTAAGAATTTTTGCTCTGTTAAAGATAATGTCAATACAAGAAGACAAGCCTTGCGCTAGGACAAAATATTTGCAGAAGATATGTATGATGAGGACTATTATCCAAAATATACAAAGAATTCTTAAATCTCAACAATAAGAAAACAACTCAATTTAAAAATGGGCCAAAGACCTTAACAGAGAGCTCACCAAAAAGATGCGCCAATGGCAAATATGCATATGAAAAGCTGTTCAACATCATAAGTCATCAGGAAAATCAAAAATGAAACAATAATGAGATGTCACTACACACCTATTAGAATGCTCAAAATCTGGAACACTGACAACACCAAATGTTGACAAGGATGTGGAACAATAGGAATTCTCACTTACTGCTAACAGGAATACAAAATGATACAGCCACTTCAGAAGGCAGTTCAGTGATTTCTTCTAAAACACACTCTTAAAATATGATCCAGCAGTCATGCTCCTTGGTATTTATCCAAAAAAGCTGAAAACTCATGTCCACACTAAAACCTGTACATGGAGGTTGACAGAAATTTTATTTGTAATTGCCAAAATTTGGAAGCAACCAAGTTGTCCTTCAATAGGTAAATGGAAAAATAAACTGGTACACCTCATCAATCAAAAATTCAGCACTAAAATGAAATGAGCTATTGAGCCATGAAAAGACATGGAGGAAATTTAAATGCATATTGCTAAGTGAAAGAAGCCAATCTGAAAAGTCTATATACTGTATGATTCCAACTATATGACATTCTGGAAGAGACAAAAATAGGAAAACAATAAAAGATTTGTGGTTACCAGAGATCAGGGAGAGGAAGGGATGAAGAGGCAGAGCAGGGAGAATTCTTAGGGCAGTGAAGTTATTCATGATACCAGCATGGTGGATACATGCCATTGTATATTTGCCTAAACCTGTAGAATATATAAAACCAAGAGGGAAACTCTAACGTAAAATGTATGGACTTTGGGTAATAATGATACGTCAGAGGAAGTTCATCAGCTGTAACAAACATATCATTCTGGTGGGGGATGGTAATAGCAGGGGAGGCTATACTTGCGTGGGGGCAGGGGAATATATTGGGAAATCTCTTTACCTTCCTCTCAATGTTGCTATGAACACAAAAATGCTTTTTAAAAGTTAAGTCTTTAAAAAGTGTAGGATCACCTTTTACCTTAAGCAAACACACTTGACAAATACAGGAATTAATGGCTTGAACTTTGGAGTGAAGAGTCAACTGGAATCCTGAGTCTGATGTTGTGTGACTTTGCGCAACTGACTTAACCTCTCTAATGCCTCAGTTTTCACAACTGGAAAACTGAGCTAACAATGGCTATTCCTGAGGGCTGATGAGAGGATTAAATGAGATAGTATGCATTCAACATCTGGTACAACACCAGCCACAAATGTTCAACAGATGCGGCCTGTGATGCAAGACCCCATACCCCCATCTAGGGAAAATAAGAGGCTCTTTTCAACTTTGTACACACAGAAGTATTGAACAGGCTGTGGAATATTATCTCAAACTATTTTAACAAATTTTTTTCATTTTTTTATCCTGATGAAAGAAAAGCCCAGGTTAAAAACAAACAAACAAACAAACAAACAAAAAACCGTATATATTCAAATGGTCTGAGTCCTGCAGCATCAGTGTTTCAGACATTCTGGGCCCTAGAGACGTGCTGAATTCATGAATAAATTGATTACTGAAAGAACATGAAAGAACACATAATGTAACTTTCCTTGGTTTTTGTTTTTTGCTATTCTGGGAATAGAATTTTAAATATATATTGCTTTACACTTTCTGTTTTACACTTTTCTGAAGACATGCTCTTTTACCAAGTATGTGATGGTGTGGGAAACCTGTCAATCTCAATTGCAGAGAATATTTAGAGTAATTGGAATCTTACAGTTTAAAACTTTCGAAGTGTTAAATGGGCTTTTGCTTCAGGAAGGAAAATAAGCACTTTTCAACTTGGGTCACATCAAGCATTTCAGGAATAGTATCCATAGAACGCTTGGTAAGAAAAAAAGCAAAACCCAGAACATAATAATTCCTACCAAAATTATCTCCCTGTAATAAGAAGTAAATATAAGTTAGGCTCTAAAGCAAATTACAGGCATGCGTAAGACGCATGATATGCAACTCTAGTTCTCAACACTGTTTCTTTGCTTTTTAAAATAAGTCCCATGATTGGAAGCACTGGCCCCTTTGATTTTTAAATATTGTGCTCAGAGAGAAGATCATGCTATAGAGGTATCAAAACATGAAAGCTAAACAAGCATAGATTAAAGGTAGATGAGAAATTTGAGATTTAAGTAGGGTGGGTGACTTGGCCAAGTACATAAAGCTTGAGCCAGAAGAGGAGCAGAGTCAGAAGAGGAAATGAAACAGGCTCAAGAATCCCAGTTTCTCTTCCAAAGAATACTAATACAAGAAAAGCAGCTCAGCTTATTAGATGCAACCTCAGGAGTAATATGATTTCAGAAATAAGAACTGTTATTTGTTTGAAAATAGGTCTCCTGCCTGATAGTGTCTAAATGTCTTCAATAGGAAACAGAGCCTTTAATTAACAAAGACAAGATTAAAAGGCCAGAGTGAACACATTAGAGTGAGTGTTCTCACATGCATATGAAACATGAACTCCCTTGATAGAGATAAATGACTAGAAATCAGGAAAAAGCTCTGTATTTGAAGGGTATGAGTGAGTTCTCTGAAGGAACAAAGGTTCTTAAAAGGTGACAATACAGAGGACTCACATCTGTGACTTCTCAATTTTGCCCTGCACTAAAAATCTATGTAGAATACGAACTAAAAGCTTAAACTTGAGAGTGAGATCTTCACTCAGATCCTACATACATATATGACTGTGGCATGTCACCTAAACTTTCTAAGCCTTGGTCATCTCATCTTTAACATAAAAAGGGTATTACTATTTCACATACTTGTATGAGGATTAAAAGAGCTAATATATGGGAAGCATCTGGCACAATGCCTGGCACACAGTAAACAATAAATACATGTTGGTTACTAATATCACCTCACATACCTCTTGAACACATTGAATTCTTAGCAGTAAATATGTTGAAATCTCATTCATCAATGTTCAGCAAAGAATCTAAGTTTCAACAATGTTATTGTAGTCCTTTCAAATTAGGTCATGATCTATTTTGATTTCTATAAAAATATATTCCTCAAAGTAAAACTGCATTATACTTCTTGAAAACCTGCTTCAGAAAACTATATGAGGTAATAAATATGTTAATTAACTTGTTTGTGATCATTTCACAATATATACATATATCAAATTACCACATTTATACCTTTTAAAAATCATGTAACCTAAATAAACATAATTGTCAACATTCTTCAATTAAATTGAAAAAAAATTTACAAATAGAAGTTTGAATCACTGAATTAAAAAAAAAGAAAATCTGTTTCAAATTGTTACATCTAATTTTTCCTATCTTTGTACTCTACCTAAATGCGCTTGTTTAACTTTTAGAATCACAAAATAAAAAGCAGTCAGAATATAAATGCCATTACTTTATACTTGGCTTGAGATTAATTCAGCGTAAGTCCCCATCAATAACTTTTATGCAGATCTGTCAGCCAAATATATCCATCCATATCTGATATGATACTGGTTTATAAAAAGATTATTGTTTTTAAAGGTATTATATCACCTAATACCCACAAATGGTGGGGAGGTGAGAGGGGTAGAGGGACAACCAGACTCCCTGCTGAGCTTGATCCCAGGCCCAAAGATCATGACCTGAGGAGAAATTGGATGTGCTTAAATGACTGAGCCACCCAGGCGCCCCTACAAAAGATTCTTGAGTGGCAAATTTCCTATGAAGGGAGGACACAATTTAATTTTTTTTCATAATTTAATTTTGTAAACACTTTTAAGCAATAAATGGGAATATTTTGAGGTATCTGGACCAGGAATATTATATCCTGGGAATTTGTGAGAAAAGTGAATTTTCATGCCCCATCCAGAGCTAATGAATTAGAAATTCAGGTGACGAGGACAAAGAATTATGTTTCAAAAAGCCCTCCAGGTGATTCTGAGGCACAATGAAGTTTGGAAATCACTGGTCTAATCACTGGTCTAAATCTCCAGTGAAAATCACTGGTCTAAAACTCTAGTTACTAAAGTGAAACTTCCTGATCCTATGGATAATAGAGAACCCAGAATTCCTGGCTTATGTCATGTGATTACAGGGAGAAGTTCTATACTCATAACTAACTACCAAGAGCCTATAAAGTGGGGAGAGGACGGATGTGGCAAAACTTATAGCCTCAAATCACAATTAGACAGCCAAAGGACCTGACTTTCACTCCCTACAGGGAATCCCTAACCAGGATGAATACAGCTACGATCAGAGTAAGGAACTCCTTTCACCATGCCCTTGCCATGCAACTGAACAATGTTCACTAGTGTATATGGTAACAGAAGGGGCTTTCAGGGGAGACTTGACTTGGAAGATCCTTCTGATATTTCAACTCCCTTTTAAAAGAAAAATTAAAATGACCTTAAAGGCTTAATCTATTTTAATGAACTGAGATTCTGGGTTTTCTAAACTATTAGGTTGGAAACTGCGGGTTTCCAGTTATTTCAAAGGAATAACAGTTTGAAAACACACGAGGCACTGTATGGAGACGATTAACACCTAAGCCACCATCCATTCATTCATTCCTGTCCTGTGTCAGAAATCTGTGTGCATTCACTCACTCAAATTTGTATGTAATATAGAGGTTAAATTTTTTTAAGTATTATGAATCTGCCTAAAAGGCAAGGTAATTTTACCCAACAGGCCCTATAGCTATAATGCTTAAGGCCTAAGTTTACTTAACAAAAAACTTTTTTTCTAACTTTCATACCCTAAACTTTGTTTTCCTACACTCTTTACACACACACACTCTATACCAATTTTTTTATACCAATTTTTTTAAAAGCAAACAATTCTGATATAAAGTTAGGCTGTAATCATTACAGTCAGGCATTGTATCACTTAATACCTGCTCTGGCCTTAAAAATATGATAACTATAGGATAATTTTTTCAAGGTCTCAGATCCATTTCTTTTTTTTTTTTATACTGAAGTGTACAATGTTAACATTGGTTTTAGGTGTACAACATAGTGATTGGACATGTTTAAACATTGTGCTGTGCTCACCACAAGTGTAGCTACCATCTGTCACCATACAGTATGGTTACAATGCCATTAACTATATTCCCTGTGCTGTGCCTTTTAGATCCGTGACATTCATTCCCTAACTGGAAGACTGTATCTCCCACTCCCCTTTATCCATTTTGCCCAGCTCCCTATCCTCCTCCCCTCTGGCAACCATCAGTTTATCCTCTACTTATAGGTCTGTTTCTGCTTTTTGTTTGTTTTGTTTTTTAGATTCCACAAATAAGTGAAATCACATGGTATTTGTCCTTCTCTGACTTATGTTATTTAGCATATTACCCTCTAGGTCGATTCATGTTGAGTTAGAACACTTAATTTTAATAATAATTTCTTGTTAAATAAACTGATAGGTGCAGCAAGTTAAAGCCAAAACATCTCCTAAAAACGGTGTCTTTGCTTTTGAATAGTTATCTAAAGCCCATCTCTCTTATACTGGAAATAAAATAGTTGGCCCAGTCCTCTATTCCTAATTTGTGACTGTGAAGCCATGACACTTGCATTCAGAGCAATATTATTAGCCTTCAGTTTTTTGTAGTGTGGTACACAAGTGGTAGAGTAGAGCAATGACAGTGGAGAAATGGGATTGCTGTATCAAATGGTAGTTCTTTTTTTAATTTTTTGAGGAAATTCCATAATGGCTGTGCCAATTTACAGTCCCACCAAGAGAGTTTTCTAATTATAACTTGCAGTTATGTTTATAAGATTAATAAGTACCGGGATTTAATGTATGTGACTATAGTTTTTTTAAAAGTGCAGTTATGTTAAGCATGATTTCTCTCCATTATAACAATTCATATATATTTGGCTTTTTAAATTTTGCCTTATATCATCTGATTTGTATATGCTTTTTCCCTGAATTCTGCCCAATTTCTTCAAATTTCTAATCTCCTTTCTGTGATAGAAGAAAAAAACAAGGTAATTTCTTTCTTCCTTAAAACCCTATCTTTTCTAACCATTAAATGTATCTCTGGTTTCTCTAGCAAAATATGTCAAATTCTTTTTCAGTGCTTTGAATATCAAAGACATTATTTTCTTTTCATGAAATAACATCTTGAATAATCCATTTTCTTTCAAACTTGCAACAAATTATTTCTCTCCAGAGTGTGACTGTCATTTTTTTTTTTTTAGTTTTTTTTTAAGTTTTGGGTTTTTGTTTTTAAAGATTTTATTTATTTATTTGACAGAGATCACAAGTAGGCAGAGAGGCAGGCAGAGAGAGAGAAAGAGGCAGGATCCCTGCTGAGCAGAGAGCCTGATGCGGGGCTCAATCCCAGGACGCTGGGATCATGACCTGAGCCAAAGGCAGATGCTTAAGCATCTGAGCCACCCAAGCACCCATTATCTGTCACTTTTAAAATAACCATACTATTCAAACATTGTTTACTATGGTAAATCCAATGTCTTTGAACTAAACTCTGTTTTTCATTTTATATACTGGTAAGTGACTTATTTCTATGCTTTCATTAAAACAAGGATAGATGTTCATTTCAATATGCAATAATGGATTTCTAAAGTCCTTATTTCACACAAAGAACTTAAATTTCCTCTGAAAACTAAGGAATAATGACTTTTTCCTTAAGAAAAATAACTTTTTTTATTCCCATCTTAAGACTTTACCCTCAGAGAATAGAGATGTACTTGAGAATACTTTTTCTGTATTAATTTGTAGCTTCCAAGATGAAGATATACTTATTAGACTCTGGAAATCTGTATCAGATGGGTAGGGGAAAGAAGTAAATAAAGCTAACTGTCAAAAGTCCCCAGGGACACAGCATACTGTATGCCTACTATCTTGTTTCTACCTGTATCAAATTTAAGGTACCAGAAGTTAAACATCTTTAACCTGTAAGAGAGCAAAAAACAAACCTGGAAATAATGGGATAAGAGAAAAAGAAAACTATTTCCAATGTCTGGGATATTTATAAGATAGGGTAGGATATTATCTTCATTTCTGGAAAGACTGAATCCAATTACTTTTTCTAACAAAACAAAACAACAACAAAAACCTTCAAATAGTATTGAATACTGATCTGTCTTTCCTTTTTCTAGTCATTCACTCGTCTGTAACATTTTGTCAACCAGTTCCCAGTGAATCAATTCCTTGAAGGTCACTAATAACTTTTAAATATTATATTCAGTAGGTAACCTATACCCTCAATTTTTTTTACCTGTCTGTATCATTTGGCATTATTAATTACCTTCCCCTTTTTGAGAATTTAACATCCTATGGTTCATAACATTGTGCTATTGCAATATTCCTCTTACCTCTTTGAGCTTTCTTTTCTGCTTCCTTTGATCTCTTCATTTACTTATATATTTTCCATAGGTAATTAACTACAAAGTATTACAACAAAGTACAATGTAATTAAGTACCAACCAACCTCCTTTTGAACAAGCCAAGGACCCTTTAACCAGATGCCATGAATGTCTCTCATCCTTTGTTATAATTGTACAGAGTATTTTTTTTTTAGTTTCAATTTTGTTTAACCGCCCACACACAAACAAGAAATTATTTTCAATAATTAATTTTTTGACATATGTTATCAGTTTCTGTGACTGTTGTTGTTTCTTCCATGCCACGCTTTCCTTTTGGACTTAGTAATATCACAGAGGCATATTCTATGACAACATTTTAGTAAAGAGTCTATAGGTAGTAAACTCCTTTAAGCTTCTGTATGTCTGAAAATACCTCTCTTTTCCTTCATTCTTGAAGAACAGTTTAACGCACACTTCTAGGTTAATTTGTTTTTGTTTTTGTTTTGTTTTGTTTTCCCTTAGCATTTGGAATACATTGGTCCATTCCCTTCTGACAATTTTGGTTTTTTAGATGTTCAGAACTGCCATCATAAGCTGGGTCCTGTCAAATACTCCAAATCATATAGGCAGGCAGCTCAGCAGAAATCCAACAAAATGCGAAACATCTGCAGCCACCAAGTATGAACAGGACCAGAAGGCATAATCATGCTGCATGAGGGGGTATCCCAGATCCCCACTCCACATACCAAGGTTGGACTAGAATACCACTGTCAGCTCACACCAATGGTTACATTGGGGGTTCTTGTAAGAACAGTTAAAGGAGGATGAAAAAGCCTCAGCCCTTATGTACATAGATTTATGGATAGATAGGCTCAACAAAGCAAGCTCCAGGCAGAAATGGAAAACAACTTCATGACAGCATTACTGAGTGTGTCCTTGAATAACAATGGAGAGCAAAATTTTCTCAAAGGTGAAGCTTTGAGCTTTTACCTAATAATCCACTTTGTGTGGAGCTCAATAAATTACTTAAGGCTAAAAACTATACAAGTCAACTTTGACTTCTTCTCCTCTTATCCACTATTATCAGTCAATATTTTCAATTTTAAGATAACATAAAACTCAGTCAAGCTATTTCTGGGGGAAAAAAAAAAGATGGGGGAGATTTTATGTCAAGGACACAGGAATATTTTATAGAACTCCAGGGCAGGAATGAAACCAGGCCTAAGGACAATTCTAGAAATAGAGATTGGAATTGTACCTAAACTCTTTCTCCATCTCCTGTTTCTCTCTGAATATATTATTTCATCTCTTTCTCTCTCATTTTATCTCCCTTTTCTCTATGCACTGTTATGTTCTGCTTTTCTACTAGAAACAGTATGTGTAAAATGGCCAATCTATATCTCTCAAGGTTTTATATGTATATAAGAATGCATGTCATGCTTCTACATATGCCTGTCCAATTTTCCCAACACCATTTGTTGAAGAGACTTTATTTTTTCCATTGGATATTCTTTCTTGCTTTGTCAAAGATGAGTTGGCCATACATTTGAGGGTCCGTTTCTGGGTTCTCTATCCTGTTCCACTGTACTATAAGTTGGCTAATTGAATTTAAATAAAAGAAAAAAAGAATGCATGTCATGGCCCACCATCTGAAGACTTAATTTTTTAAATTTGGTGTAAATACAAATTCCTATGCTAAAAACCAAACCAAACCAACAAACAAAGCCAAAAAACCCCTCTAACTGGCCCAGCTTGAATAAGGTACCTATCCCAGATCCAAACAAATTGTGGAGAGGGTCATTCTTACTAAAACTGGTTGCTAGAAGCTTTGCCTTGACCCTGAGAGAGAACCATGTCATTATAAATTGAACAAATAAATTTATTCCATCATTCTCATTTACTATCACAGTTATCCTGGCTGAAAACCTCAGTCATCTTCGGCTTATCCTTCTCTCTTATTTACTATATAGTTCTGTCACCAAGAACAATTTCATTCTTCTTTCAAAATTACTCTTCTATCTATTTCTTCTTTTTTCCCATTGCCTTTATTATTTACCAAAATGACTCATCCCAAAAAAGTTACTTCGCTATAGTAAATTTGCATTTCTTTAATTACTGGTGAAAATAAACATTTTTCATTTTTCCTTCATGACACAGGCTTTAGTACTCCTGCTCTCTTGGTTTGTGTTATATAAATTATATGTCTTCCCTTCTCATTCATATGTTGAAGTATTAACCCCTCCCCCACCACGTGACTGTATTTAGAGATAGAGCCTTAAAGAAGAAATTAAGGTTTAACTAGGTTACAAGCATGGAGCTCAAATCACTAGGACTAGTGCTGTTGCAAGAAGAGGAAGAAACCCCAGGGATGCTTGCAAACGTAAGAAAGGCCATGGAAAGACACATGAGAAGGTTGTCTGCAAATTACGAAGAGAGGCCTCAGGAGACACTAAAACTGTGGGCATCTTGATCTTGGACTGTTAGTCTCCAGAAATGTGAGAAAATAAATTTCTGTTAAGCCTCCTAGTTTGTGGTATGTTTTTACAACAGACTTAGCTGACTAATTCAGTTTGCCTATGCTTATTATCCATTTTTCTTTTATTTTCTTCTGGTTAGAGCTCTCTAAACATTAAGGTTATCAGCCTTTTATCCAAAATAAACGTTACAACTATTTTTCCCAACTTATTTTGGCCCCTCACACCTATTTTGTTTTGTTTTATATACTGAAGTTTTTTTTGGTGTAGTAAAATTTTTCAAACCTTTAATTGCTGCTACATTTGAAATTGATCTTAGAAAGTTCTTCTGTTTTTCCAGTCCACACAGAATTAGATAGATATAGATTATAGATAGATAGATGGATGATAGAGAAATGTGAAATAGATATGATGGATGGATGGATAGATCATAGATAAGTGATAGATGATAAGAAAGAAAGAAAGACTGGATGGACAGATAATAGATGATAGCTGATAGGTAGATAGGATGGATGACAGGTAATAGATTGATAGCTAATAGGTAGGTAGGTTGGTAGGTAGGTAGATAAGATATATATGGTGATGGATGGATGGATGGATGGATGGATGGATGGATGGATGGATGGATAAAAGATGATAGCTAGATTGTAGGTAGGTATTTTTAAAAAAGAAAGTTCTTCCATTTTCCAGTGTATTTATGTTCACCTTTATCTTCTTCCAGTTCTTTTTTATCTCATCTGAATTCTTTCAATGTAGGATGTAAGATACAGATCAATTCTTTTTTTTCAGATAGCGAATCAATTACCCCTGTACCATTTACTCATTTTCCCATTTACTTTAAATGTTTTTATCGTATCCTAAATAGTTATATGCACTTAAAACCCCTGTTGCTTTGTACAGGCAATGTAATGACATTCATTCATTCAATAAATTCATTTTGGAGATGATATTTTTCCACATTTATCATTAGGGAAAAAGACTTTTCCACCAAATGCAAGAAACACTATTTTGGGGGTCTCAAATTATAAAATATTTATGGAGGAAAGTTTTTAAATTAAAATAATCACAGTCAGTTTTAGCTAAAAATAAACATCAATAGGTACAAAATTACTTCAACCCAGACATGAACCAAATGAAAGTGTGAAGGAGGTACCATCTAACTTAGTTGAATTTTTTTTATCTTACTAATCAAAAATAAGAGAAAAATGAAAAACTTCATGAGGATTGTGGGTTGGCTTTTTCAGTCTCCTTTCAAGAGAATACTTGTCTTTCTTTTTAAATTATTTATTTTTAAAAGATTTCTTTTTTTTTTTTCCCCCTCATGGGACCGAAGGGTACTATCTATGTAAAAATATATTTTACATACTTAGTGGTAAGAAGAAATTCCCCCAGTGGGGATCAATCAGTTGAATTTTGTAGTGTTCTCTCAAGAAAGGGATACAGATAGGAGCCTAGTAGTACTGCACCAACAATGTTCATGTTGAATGAGCTCTGATACCTGTTGAGTCTCTCCTGTCCATATTCAAAGCCAGAACCATTCTAGAAATTTTAGAGAAAATTCAAGAGCCGAAAATGATGTCAGATCTATTACTACTATCGTCTATCCATTATTTTTTCTTTGCTTCCCATATGGCAAGCACTTAAAACCATACGGCAAGTGTGAAATGTATTATCCATACGACTGTAAAGGCAATGAAACTGAAACTCTAGAAATTATAAATCCCCAAGATCAAACTGGCAGAGAGCAGTTCATTCCAACAGAAATCTCTCGGGTACCACGGCGCTGTGGGGCCTCAAAGAGCTCTATCCAAGAGGTACAGTAAAGTCAGATTAGGCAAGGCTGGGGACAATCGCAGAGCGGCCTCGCATTAATACAAACGCAGTCCGGCTTTGCCCCGCCTGGCCTCCCTGGAGCTTGCCTGGACGTAAACTAGTCAGAGTGTCAGACGCGGGCGATGGGCGTGGAAAGGCGGAGCTCTCACAAGGAAAACTCACTACGATCTTTGAAAACTATAGGTAAACACGCTTAAAACTATAATGACGTGCCCAGCCAACACCATGTAAAGGAGGTACGGCAAAATCCTACTCACAGCTCGCACTCTCAAAAAACTCGGGCTCCCAAGCCCATCCCGGAATCCTTTGCGCCGCGCTCAAGAAAGCCCTGGAACACTTTGGCTCCTTCGGCCGCCGTAGGCTCTGCGTTGCTATGGAAACACAGCTACTTTCACTATGTCGTTGCAACAGGCCCCTCAGTCTCGGGTGTTCGTGGAACTGGTTCCCTGGGCTGACCGGGGCCGGGAGAACCATGTGGTCTCGGGCAGTGAGTTGCTGCCCGGCCTCCGCCGCCCACTCTCTTCAGCACAGACCCAAACTGCGACTCGTGAGGTGCACGTAAGCGGCACCGCGGAGCTTTCCGCGAGCCCAGATCGGGCGCAGGTGGCGGTGTTAGTGAGCAGCACCAAGGAGACGGCGGCTGAGGCCAAGAAGAGCGTTTGCCGCCGCCTGGACTACATCACGCAGAGCCTCCAGCAGCAGGGCCTGCAGGTGAGAGCTTCGCAGGGGAGGCCACCGGACGGACCGCAAATACCGGAGGCGGAGGTTCGGCCCGGCGGCCCCTGGAGCCAGGAGGAGGTGGGGGAGGGTCTTCAGTGCCTGGGGAGTGTTGGTCTCATTGGTATCACAGAGCGCCAGAACCTGGCGGAGTGACACTTCGGCCAACAAAATAGTTATTCGCCCCATTGACTTTTAAAGTGCAAGAAGGCAAATCGAGTAGGTTTTTATTTGGCGATATTTGCCGCAGTGATTTTGTTTTTAACCTTGATATGAGGAACTGTTAGACTTGACACATTCGATGTAAATCGTTCTTTGTTTTGATTCTGCACTATGCAATTACCAAGTGCAAGAAAACTCGGCCTGCTCTCTCCTAACCTTGTTAAGCTTCGCGTGGAGTGGTTCTTCAGTATTTTTCGCAAACAGTAACGTGGGTAGGGAGTTGCATCCATTATCCTTTTATAAAGACAAAAATAAAAAATTCTGCAGTTATTTTAGTTTTAACTTTCAAGACAGTTAAGCCAGTATATTATAGATGCCACATGAATGAAATACCTCTACTTACCAGAGATGTCCATGAACCAAACACTAAATAAATCTTACCTCAACTCTACTTCTAAGAAGAAAAAAATGAACCAGCTTTATGTAATCTGAACGACAGCTCTGTAAGGTTTTAATACCCCTAGTTCGATTTAAAGAGGTTAAATAATGCTCTCAGTTTCAGCCAGGGCGGTATTTGAACTTTTGTCTTCTTGAAACTAAAATCTATATTTGTTCTTGAAACTAAAATCTATATCTGGCGCCAGATAATTAGAATACAAGAAAATTAGAAACCACAGAATGGGTCAACTCATTTCCTTCATTCTAGGAATGAAGAAGTAGGACTTGAAAGTAGCACTCGAACCGCCAGAGTTGTGATTTATCCAGGATAACACCAAGTTCATAAAAGTGCTTCTTGTCTATTGTTAGACATGACACAGGCCTAAAAGCAAGTCTTTATTTTAAGGAAAAATATATTTGTACTGCATTTACAAACACAGAATTATTTAAAAAGTCATTTGGAAAAGATGTCTTAATGACAGTTTGAAAGAATTCAGGGGTGCCTGGGTGGCTCAGTCGTTAAGTGTCTGCTTTCGGCTCAGGTCATGATCCCAGCGTCCTGGGATCCAGCCCAGCATCAGGCTCCCACCTCAGTGGGAAGCCTTCTTCTCTCCTCCCACTCCACCTGCTTGCATTCCTTCTCTCACCGTATCTCTCACTGTCAAATAAATAAATAAAATCTTTTAAAAAAAGATAAAAGAATTCAAATGCTAATTATAAATAATGTGAATTAAATGGTTTAATATATAGAAAATTTTCATCAAAAAACTGTTGCTAGTGCTACAGTCCTGTTTGCATATGACTAATTCCTAATTTATTTACATAAAATGTATACCAAGTTCACATGGCTTTAATTTCTAAAATGTAAAGCAATAAATTACTACATCTGACTTAATAATTATATTTGGGTTCAGTGTTCAAGACATAGAAGGTCAGTAATCTCCCAGTTATCTCTGCTAATGAAGTATGCAGTCATGGAGATCATTTGTTCAGTAGATAATGCAAAAAAATCAATTATGCTACTTTTCAGAATGAATTATAATGGGTTTTCACAAAGTCTTTATTCATCTTAGACTTTGGAGTTTTGGATTTTTAAACATCACTCCCCTACTTAAAGGTCTCCTCATATTCCACATTCCTCTGCTTAATAGATGGACCCTAATTCTCTCATTTTCTGTCATCTCTCTCCCCTCCTTGACTAGCTGACTCCCATTTTTTCCTTTAAGAACCAACCAAGCTCACCTCCTTGGCATTCCTTTTCTAGCATAACACTAGTCTTTACCATACCATGTTCCATTCCTCACTTGTAATAAAACTTACCATTCTATATTTTAAATTGCTTTACTGGTGTCTCCTTCATATTCTAAACTTCTCCAGAGCTTGGACCATTTTCTATCACTTGCTTTGCATTCATGGGTTATGCTTTATACACATCACATAATATATACTCAAAAAGTGGTCTTTGAATGACTAAAAGAAAAAAAATGAGGCCCTAAATAAACTATTTAACTCTATTATAGATAATTTTATGATCATCTGTAGTTTCACATGTGAAGGCATACCCTCGTTTGTAGTGTTGTTTTCATGGAAAAATGTTTTAAAGTTCTAAGCAGTATTTACTTATTCAACCATCAAACATTTTTTAAGCATTTCCTATCACTGCTCATTTTAAAATAGCACTTAATATGATCTGTAATTATTTTGCTTTCTGGTTTGTATGTTCCCTCCATAGGTTCATAATTTTTTTTTCAATAAATATGTAATAGATTCATGTTGCTAGGCACCAAAAGTAGAGAATGAGTAAAACTTAGTTACTGTGATGAAGGAGTCTTATGATAGGAATAGACTAATATATAATAAGTGCTGTGAAGAAAATATGTACCTGAGACAATTCAGTAGAGTAAGAGAGGTAATAATGTTCATTTTACTTGAGGGATTCCAGAAAGATTTCATAATGGAAGTGACTCTCGTGTCAGATCTTGAACAGTGAAAGGAAAGCATTCCAGTTCCACACTAGAATGCAGCAAGTATGTGTGTTCTGAGCTCTATATGCAGTGCATCATGGCTAGGACACAGGACTACCTGGGGAAAATGGAGGAGAATCGGGATAAGACTGAAGAAGAAAGCTGTAGACAGAACATGGATGAAGGTGTTGTTTGCTATATTGAGGAGTTTGGATATTATTGGGATTAAAAAAAAAAAAAACACCTGTTTAATTGCTAGACCTTTTGCAAATGTTATCTCATTTCATACTCATTCCCACCACATGAGACTGGCATTTCAGTCACTGTTTATAGATGAGAACTCTCAAGATCAGAGTGATTATTGGCAGGTAGCTTGCCCAAGGTCATACAGGTAGGAAGGGGCAGAGTTTAGACTCCAGTCAAGAATTTTGACCTCAAACTCTTGCTCTTAACCAGTATGTTGCTGCTTTATTGTCTTGGCAGTGGGGGACTGAGTTTTAAGTAGGGTTTGTAGCAGATGCTATTGATACCCCACACTTGTATCCCTTGGCACTTCACATTTGTCTGCATACAGGCCCAACTTCCATCTGCCAACACTTGTGAATTCCTTTCCAGTTTTTCTGGATGCAGTTTTTCCTGGCTCCACCTACAAGTGGGCCAGCCAGTAGTGCTAAAAAATTAACAAGCCCTCTCAAGCTCTAGAAGCCTTCAACTAACAACTGAGAGGAGTGAGTAGAAAGAGACCTTACCCCTTGGGCAGGATAACTGAAGCATGTGTTCTGCCCCGGTTCCCAGAGTTTCTCTGCAGGAATAAGTTCCAGTTGCCCACAGTGGTGACTGCTTGACAATACATACTTTAATGGCTTGCTTTCTTTTTGTTTCACCTCTCATTCCCCTGTAGTAGTGTTTCTTGGGATCATCTTAAAAATTAACTGCCTGTATTCACATCCTTGTCTCAGAGTCCGTTTCTGGGGGCATTCAGATTAAGATAGGGAGTAGTAGGAATAGATTGAACATATCATATGAGCTGTCTTCAGTCTTTAATTATTAAAAATGGTGACAAAATGATTTTCCTTGTTGCTAGGTATTTATACATGTTTTTAAATATGTTTTTTGGACATGAATTCCTGGCTTACACATACTTTTAAAAGTTAAATTAAAAATTAATTTAAATTAAATTAAATCTAAATCTAAAATCTAAAAATTAAAAAATTACAGTCTAGGAGAAAAGTTTACATCTTCACTACAAATATATTCTTGGCATAATCGGTATTATTTTCTTTTTTAATTTTGCCAATTCAGTAGTCAAAAAAAGTTACTGTCATTTCCTGTGTTTTATTTTTTTACATTTGAGATTAAGCTTTTTTCATGTAAATTGCCAATTCATAATACTTTGTCCATTTTTTTCTATTGTCTTTTCTTTATTAATTTATGGGAACTTCTAAAAAATTAGTTTCAGCTGTACAGTATAATGATTCAACAATTCTGTACATTTCTCAATGCTCATCAAGATAATTATACTCCTAATCCCCTTTAACAATCGATATCCTACTTCCCACTTCCCTCTGGCAACCATCGGTTTGTTCTCTGCAGTTAAGAATCTTTTCTGGTCTCTTTTTGTTTGTTCATTTGCTTTTTTTTTAAGTTCTACATATGAGTATAATCATATGGTATTTGTCTTCTGGCTGACTTATTACTTAGCAGTATATACTCTAGATACATCCATATTGTTGCAAATGGCAAGATTTCATTCCTTTTTTATGACTAATAGTCCAGTGTGTGTGTGTGTCTGAATGTCTCTCACTTTTTTTTTTCTAAGATTTTATTTATTTGACAGAGAGAGACCCTGTGAGACAGGGAACACAGCAGAGGGAGTGGGAGAGAAAGAAGCAGGCTCCCAGACAGAGCAGGGGATCCCAGGATCCTGGGATCATAACCTGAGCCGAAGGCAGATGCTTAACAACTGAGCCAGCCAGGAGCCCCAGTCTCACATCCTCTTTATCCATTCACCTATAGATGAACACTTAGGTTGCTTCCATATCTTGGCTATTATAAATAATGCTACAATAAACATAAGGATGCAGACATCTTTTTGAATTAGTGTTGTCGTCTTCTTTGGGTAAATACCTAGTAGTGGAATTACACTGATCGTATGGTAATTCTAACTTTTTGAGGAACCACTGTACTGTTTGTGGCTGCACCAGTTTGCAGTCTCAACAATCATGTACAAGGGTTCGTTTTTCTCCACGTCCTCACTAACATTTGTTATTTCTTGTGTTTTCTATTTTAGCCATTCTGACAGATATGAGGTGATATCTCCTTGTGGTTTTAATTTGCATTTCCCTGAGATGAGTGATGAGCATCTTTTCATGTGTCTGTTGGCCATCTTATACCTTCTTTGGAAGAATGTCTATTCAGGTCCTCTGCCCATTTTTTAATTGAATTACTTGTTTTTGTGGTGCTAAGTTGTATAAATTCTTTATCTGTTTTTTATATTAACCCCTTATGGGATATATCATTTGCAAATTATCTTTTCCCACTCAGTAGATTGCCTTTTTGTTTTGTTGATGATTTCCTTCCCTGTGCAAAAGCTTTTGATTTTCTTGTAGTATCAATAGTTTAATTTTGCTTTTGTTTTCCTTGCCAGAAGAGATGGACCTAGAAAAATGTTTCTATGGCTATGTCAAAAAAGTTATTGCCTGGGTTTTCTTCTAGGAGTTTTATGGTTTTAAGTCTTACATTTAGGTCTTTAATCCATTTTGAGTTTACTTTTATGTATGGCATGAGAAACTGGTACAGTTTCATTCTTTGCATGTAGCTGTCCAGGTTTCCCAGCAGGATCTGTTGAAGAGATTGCCTTTTTCCCACTATATATTCTTGTATCCTTTGTCATAGATTAGTTAATTGTCATAGGCCATATAAATGTGGGATTATTACTGAGCTCTCTCTTCCATTCCATTCATCTATGTGTCTATTTTTGTGCCAGTATTTACTATTCTGATTACTGCTGCTTTGTAGTATATCTTGATATCTGGGGTTGTGATACCTCTAGCTTTGTTCTTCTTTTTCAAGATTAAGAGAACGTTAAAATTAAGATTATCAGTAATTCTGTCTTTCATGTATTGCAAAAATTTTCCCAATTTTATTTTTGCCATATAACTTTTTACAGTATTGAACATTCAAAATTTTTAAGTTTTATTTTGTCAAATTCATTAATCTTTTCTGTAGGTCTCTTGCCTTTGGTGTAACACTTATTGGGTCCTTCCAAAGCTTAAGGTTATATAACCATTAACTAATATTTCCTGGAACTTTTACGGACCCTTTATACTACACTAAATATTTGCTCTGTTAGAATTTATTTTGGTACGAGGAAAAAGGTTTTATTTTCTCCTAAATGATTAAGTTGCTATACTGAAATCATGTACTGAGGTCTTTTTTTTTTAATTAATTTATTTATTTATTTGACAGAGAGATCACAAGTAGGCAGAGAGGCAGGCAGAGAGAGAGGGGAAGCAGGCTTCCCGCGGAGCAGAGAGCCCGATGTGGGGCTCGATCCCTGGACCCTGGGATCGTGACCTGAGCGGAAGGCAGAGGCTTTCCTGCTGAGCCACTGAGCCACCCAGGTGCCCCTGTACTGACGCCTTATCCCTTACTGCTTGTGCAAGAACCTAACTCAAATTGCCTTGAAAATAAAAAGTGTTAAAAAAATTTTTAAATTAATAAAAACTTAAAAGTATTGCTTTACATAACCTTAAATCAGTAATATGCCCTTTAGATATGTAGTGGTTAAGGCTCTATTTTGATGCAGCTCTCCTGGCTTTCCTGCAGCTTCCTGCATTATACCAAAACAGCTGCAACATTTCCAAGCCTTACACCACATACTGTACCATAACAAGAAAGACAATAGTTCTTATTTCCCACAACCACATAAAAACAAATATTCCAGAGTGCCTGGGTGGCTCAGTCGGTTAAGCGTCTACCTTTGGCTCAGGTCATGATCCTGAGTTCCTGGGTGGAGCCTCCACCTACTTTAGGCTCCTTGCTCAGCAAGAAGTCTGCTTCTCCCTCTCCTTCTGCCTCTCCCCCTGCTTCCATGTGTGCTCTCTCTCAATGAATATATATATACACATATATACATATATGAATATATATACATATATACATATATGTATATATATGTGCATATACATATATATGCACATACTCCTGTAGTTCACTGTAAATTGACAACCTAAATCTGTCCTTGTGGCCAGAGAAATGGCATATACTAATTAGCTTCAATTGGATTTCTGCCCATTTTTAACCATAATCTTGTAGCAAGTTAGGTGTGATAATCCTCAATGGTTTAGACCTATGATGATTTACCTTGAACCACATTGTTGCTACGTAGAGAAAGTAGGGGCAGAATGTATGACATAAGGATTCCATACTGCTTCTTGTGCCTACTGGTTTGAAATGTTACTGGTATTATATTTGCAATCCAGACAATCCAGAATACTAGTTCTTTTCATTAGTACCACATTATTTAATTACATCTTTGTAATTATATCTTTGTAAAACATTTGTAGGGCAACTTCTCTCATTACTTTTCTACTAAAAAGATTTCCTGTCTGTGAGGGACATGTTAAATGACACCATGAAGATACAGTCAGAAAGTCCAGACAGTATAAAATTCTGCACTCCAAATAAAACTGCTGTTCATATTTTGTACTGTTTATGTATTAATTTCAGGAGAATTGCTGATTTTATAATATTGTGTCCTGGTCCATTTACTTAAGCATTTTTTCTGTGAGGTTTTATGGCTTTCTTCATGTTTATCCTTTTTAATTTACTCTTGCCATAACATGGTTTTTTATATCTATTGAGAATGTTACCTTGTTGCCTTCATAGACTTTAGTTATTCTTATACTGACTGTTTTGTGTTTTAAAATTGGCCCTTTATATTTGGATATAAAATAGCTTCCCAGGAGCGTAATTGGGAAAACTTAATGGACTAGGCCAGTATATTTTAGTATTTTTTAGTTTGTAGCCGATATTGCAGGATTTCCCAATCTCAGCATTATTTTTAACATCCTCGATGAATACAGTCTTTGTTATGGGGAGCTGTCCTGTGCACTGTAGAATATTTAGCTATATTCCTGGCCCCTACCCATCAGGTGACCAACTTGTCCTGATTTACCTAGGACTGTCCCAGTTTTGCAACTGATAGTCCCATATCTCAGGAACCCCCTTGGTTCCTGGTAAACAGGACCATTTATTCACACTGTCTACTTACTACATCACATAAGTGTACTCCCCTAACCCATTTTAACAATCGAATATGCCTCCAGACATTAACAAATTTCCGTGGGGAACAAAATTTCCTTCTACCTTAGGAACCATTACCCTATAGTTAAGCAGAAAATCTCATATTTTCTCATTACCAGGAATATAACTACACTGAAACAAATTTAGGTTTATTTAGCATGATCAGCAGACATACTCCTGTAACATTCAGAATGCTTTATGTACAAATAATTCCTCATTTGTATACCACTCTTAAGTTCCTACTTTTTGTACTAATGTAAAAATTACTACAAATGAAGTGACAATTATGATGAAATTTTCAGCAAATATTTATAGACTTTGAATTTATTTGATGTAACTTTTAGGAAAGTTTTAAACATGAAGCAAACCAGTTCTTTCCACATACTCTGTCATTCTGATCTTAGTAAGTTCAGGTTTCTATTTTATGTTTTAGAGTCACTGCATTTAGGAGCCAAACCGTTAGTAATCATACTCTTGTACTTTCTGCTTCAGGCAGAAAATGTAACTGTGACAAAGGATTTTAGAAGAGTGGAAAATGCTTATCACATGGAAGCAGAGGTATGTACTTATCATGACAAATAATTGGAAACAGCATGACTTTGTGGGAACAATCTGCATTTATTTTTGTACTTGAAAAGTACAGGAGAAATTCTTCTCATGGTATTAATAAAAGATTATTTTTCTCAAAATCACTCTTGGTATTAGTATCTGGAGTTTTTTTGTTTACTTAGTTTTTTTAGTAATCTCTACAATCTTTAGTAATTCTTTAGTAAATCTTTAGCAATCTTTAGTAATACAATCTTTAGTAATCTCTACAATCTACAATCTTTAGTAATCTCTACAACCAACATGGGGCTTGAATTCAGAACCTCAAGATCAAGAGTCACATGCTCTTCCCACTGAGCCAGCCAAGCGCCCCTGTGTGAACTTTTAAAATAAATTTTAATGAGATTTATTTGAGGGAAATAATTTTGAAATGGAATAAAAATAGTAAGGAGGAAGTGGCAGTTAATTGCCACCTAATAAAATTGTAATAAAGTTATCACTTTGTAAGCAGGAAACACTATAGGAGAGAAATTTCTTCTCAGATAAAAAGCAAATTAATAAACATAAGGATTAAAACACTTTTCAACATTCTTTTCTTTTGTAATGCAATTTTACTGTGTTGTAGTAAGTTAAATTTTATTTAAAAATAAAACCACTTGTGGGCTCCTTTGTGGCTCAGTTGGTTAAGCATCAGACTCTTGATTTTGCTTCAGGTCATAAACTCAGGGTCATGAGATGAGTTCCACTTTGGGCTCTGTGTTCACTAAGGAGTCTGAGATTCTCTCTCTCCCTCTCCACATATACATGCACACTCTCTCTCTAAAATGAATAAATCTTCAAAAATAAAAACCACTTGGGGCACCTTGCTGGCTTAGTTAGTAGAGCTTTCAACTCTTGATCCTGGGGTTGTGAGTTCAAGCCTCACATTGAGTGTACAGATTACTTAAAAATAAAATCTTTAAGGGGCATCTAGGTGGCTCAGTCAGTTAAGCCTCTGACTTAGCTCAGGTCATGATCTCAGGATCCTGGGATGGAGCCCCAAGCCCATGTTGGGCTCTGTCCTCACCAGGGAGTCTACTTGTCCCTCCCCCTCTCCCTCTCCTCTTGTTCATCCGCTCTCTTTCTCTCTCAAAGAAATAAAATCTTTAAAACTAAAATAAAGTCTTTAAAATAATTTTAAAAATAACAAAATAAAAATCACTCAACCTTTGCCCAGATTAAGAACAAAATATTTTTTATGCACTCAATGATAACATTTAGTTCCTACAACTGCCTATACTTTTTACTTATCTTTATAGATTTTTATGATCAGGATTTCATGAACTCAGAGTATGTGTAGCTGTGGTTAGGTTATAGGACAGCTGTTGTTTCAGCTTCCAAACATCTTAGGATAGGTGCTAGGTCCATACTGCCTCCTGTCACAGGAAGCAAACAAGAATGGAGTTAGAGTGGACTCTTACTGATCTAGTCAGATAACCCTTATCATTAGAGGTGGGAAGTATCTCAAGAAATCATCTGCCCTTCAGGCAGATAATAGATTATTTTTCTAATATTAAGGATGTGACTTTAATCTCAAATAACTTGGGCTCAGACTTCTCAAAGACTATTATAAGAATTAGAATGGAAATTAGAATCCTGGCTTCTTACCTCTTTGAGATAGTAATTTTTACAAACATTGTTGTTCCAGTACTTAATTTAATAGTTTTGTGATTTCACCACTTAAGATTATCAATTAATTGAACTATCTCAAGGAATTTTTAAATTACTCATGATAATTTTAGGGATCCACATGACAAAATTTATTTTATAGTAGTTGGGACTAAAAACTATCTTTCAAAACAGGATGAAAAGGGTCTGAGGGAATGGACAAAATGGGTGAAGGGAAGTGTGGGGAGTGAGAGGTATAGTCTTCCAGTTATGGAATGAGTAAGTCACAGAAATGAAAGGTACAGCATAGGGCATACAGTCAATAGTATTATAATAGTGTTGTATGGTGACAGATGGTAGCCACACACACTTCTGGTGAGCAGAGCCCAAAGTATAGACTTGTTGGGGCACCTGGCCGGCTGGGTTGGTTGGTGGAGCATGTGACTCTCCATCTTGGTGTTGATAAGTTCTAGCCCCATATTGGGTGTAGAGATTACTTAAAATTAAAAAAAAAAAAAAAAAAAAGTATAGATTTGCTCAATCACTGTGTTGTATACCTGAAACTAATGTAACATGTGTGCTAACTATAGTTTTTTAAAAAGGGAGTTATTAAAAAAAAGGAGTTATGAAACTTCTCAGATGTGAAAAGTTTTAATATAATTTTTAATGATTTTTATTATATACACTATGATATCATTGTCTCATATCAATTGTTTTCTTAAAATAGGTTTTCAATTTGGGGCTTTTTGGGTGATATTCACAGTAGAGATTAGATGTCCAAAAAAAAAAAAAAAAAATCACAACAGAGGGAAGAACAGAGTAGTAAGATTCCATATTATGGAGATCAAAAGCCGGGATTTACTCTGGAACTCCGCCAGTAGTTACTGCCTGTCAGGATTTCAGGCTATAGTGAATGTTCATTGGCTCAGATGATCTTAAGTAAATTGGGTTTATTGTGAGGGTAACACCAGGAAGTAAGGACTAAAAAGAATGGCCCCAGCAAATACACAGACAGGCTTCATGGAAAACTGGCATGTTTTTCCAGATTGAGTTGTTTTAGGGACTCACTGTGCAGTTACTGAAAATGCATTAGAGCTGCTTGTTTTGCTATAAGAACATGACTAAATGAGGACTTGGCTAAACACTGCTCATCTTCCTTCTGCTATTCTTATTTCTTAACGTCATGTACTCAATTTCTTCAGAGAATCTGATTATATTTTATATAGGGTTCCTCGATAGCCAGAATTCTTATATCCTGCCATCTGCAGTCAATGGAGACCAGGGGTCACAAGGTACAAAATAATGTCTAACATACCAGTATTCTCATGGGCAGTTAAATATATAAAGTAAGATCAGATGGTAGAACATTACATAATAACTAAAATTTTCATCCTGAAAGGGACTTCAGAGATTTTTTATCTAAACTCCCACCTACCCTGCTGCTTCTCTTTAAAATTAAAAGAAAGTTAGAAATTATGTAAGTGTATGAATATAAAAAGTCTATTGCATTTTCAGACATCTAATCAATACAAAATGTTGTAACATTAAGCCAGAATTGACTTACTAGATTCCTCCATTACGCACCTCTCCAAGAACAAAAGACTAAACTTGTTCCTTCAGATAGATACTTGAGGTTCAGTAGCCTGTTGATGCTACTTTTTTCTTCTCCAGGAGTAAGACTCCCCAGTTTCTTTAGTCATTTCTTATAGTAAGACAAACTATTGAGCTAACCTATTTCCATCTAAAGCACCTGCAGCTATAGTGTCCTAATTGTGATTTAGCCAATCAGTAGTAGAGAAAGATGATTCTCTCCTTTATCCTGGAATGTTTTTTTTTTTTAATTTTATTTTTCATAAACATATAATATCTTTTTATCCCCAGGGGTACAGGTCTGTGAATCGCCAGGTTTACACACTTCACAGCACTCACCATAGTATCCTGGAATGTTTAAGACTGAACTTCTTATACTCGCATCACACTGTTACCTTCTTTTGAGCTCACAGTCCTAATTAGTAATTACAATTAACTGAACTTTCTCACCTGCTGCTTTTAAGTCATATTTCTCCTATTTTATACTTTGTTATTGCTATTTCAAAATGAAATGGAAGTGTTTAAATGTACCTCTGTAAAATTTTATCCACTAGATTTGACCTGTATTTCCAGCCTGTTAGGATCTTTTTGGATCTTGATTTTATCAAGCAGGGTTTACAGTCCATCCTGCCAGCGTTCTCTCACCTGCTGATCTGCTCATCTGTGTACCCATCTGTGTAATTAATAAAAATATTAAGTAGCATTAATCAACTGTGACACTAACCAACAATGTTGCCATGAAGACTATATGTCAGTATATCTTAAGATTTATTTAAATAAGTAAAATACAAATACTTTATTGCTATTTCTCTGATAACTTTCCAGCTAGGAAGTCAAGTTTAGTACATGATGACTTGTTCTTAATCTAAAATCTGCATCCTCAATAGATTAGCCTTTGGATAGAAATAATTTGGCAGTGGTTCAGAAGATAGAGTTTAGAAGAGAAGCACTGAGTTGGTGAACTTCGCTCTCAGGAATAAAAGCAAAGTTAAAAGTCAGATTTGTTTTCGACTTAATATCTCATAAGAAACTCAATACTTAGAGAACCTTACAAGATTTATAGTCTTTAATTCCTGTGTTCTTATTTTGTTGTTCCAGTGCCTTGTTGAAGGACCATTAAAATGAGAAAGATTTGTATTCTTTTCTTCAGAGACAGGACTAAGAAAGCAGTGGAGATTTAAAGAGGGAAGATAAGAACAGATTGTGGCAAAATGACAAAAGAAAATATGCAAAGTATTTGAGGCCTGTGGCAATAGTACAAAATGATATAACCAATGATAGAACAAAGGGCCTTATCTTCTTTCCTTCTCACAGAAACCTTTTTTCTTTTTTTTTCTTACTTCTTACAAACTAATTTTTAAAATAATCTGTTCTAGAATCCTGCTTAGAATTGAAAAGCATCTACCCTACTACATGCAGTTTGTTCAGTGTTATCTGCTGAACTTTTTTTGGAAATTAGAACTCAAAGTATTTTTAAAGAGGCCTTTGGCCTATTTTTTTTTATGGTAATTGAGAGTAGCAATAATTCAGAAGTCTTGTTTGCGGACTCGTTTTAATAAACAGGTTTTACTTATCTAAAAGGAGACAAATTCATTGAAAGCACTTAAAATCTCCTATTTTCGGGGTATCTGGCTGGCTGAGTCAGCAGAGCATGCAGCCCTTGATCTTGGGATCATGAATTAGAGCTCCATGTTAGGGGGCAGAATTTACTTAAAAAAACAGGAAAAAAAACCCACCACCTATTTTGGAGTTCAGTTTCTTTTTCAGTACTAAAATTTCTAAACTAATGATTCTTCTTGACCAAAGAGATGGGAAGCATTTATGTCTCAATCTGTTTTTTAATTTAATATAGCTAGTACAAGATATATGTAAAATCTATATATGTGTATACATTTGTAATCACATTATTTTACCCTGATGAAACATTAGAGGATTTTGAATATGATATATGAATTTATCTTGAATTTTTTTATCTGCAGTGTATGAGATAGATTAAAAGTTTTTTATCCTGAATACCTCTTTTTAAATATTGTGATTCAACACCTCTATTCTTTAGTAAAGTGACTCTGCCTCATTAACTTGGATTTCTACCTTGCTGTGTATTGATTATACACCACATTGCTGAATTTAAAAGAAGTTCAGGGCATTGGAAGGCTTAAAACCGTTCTTAAACTTTTAGAAAAAGCAGAATAAAGGTTTTTTTTCTCCTAATTTACTTCTTGCTAATCATTTAACCCACACATTCCTAAACTATAGTTTGTCCGTGCTTTGGGACAAAGACAAAGAGCTGATAGTCTGTTCACCAATGTAGATGTAGCTCTAAAAGCTCATCTGCTAACTTTGTAAGTCATGGTAGTGATAAGAAGGATGCAGGGCAGAGAAAATCATGTCTGGGCAACTCTGAAGCTGATCTCAACAGATCGCTTTTCCTGTTATTTCTAGACATAGAGCAGGTAAGTACCACATGTTAAACCTGATTCTGTGAGACTAGATTTGCCTCAGATAATTAGGGGTGGTAGGGAATTGAAAAAGAAAGAACTACTATCTTTTCTTCAAACTGCTTAGGAATTTTCACTGTCCTTCCTTCCATATACTACTACTTTTTTTTTTTTTAAGATTTTATTTATTTGACAGAGATCACAAGTAGGCAGAGGCAGGCAGAGAGAGAGGGAGAAGCAGGCTCCCCGCTGAGCAGAGAGCCTGATGTGGGGCTCCATCCCAGGAACCTGGGATCATGACCTGACCTGAAGGCAGAGGCTTTAACCCACTGAGCCACCCAGGCACCCCCACCTTTTTTTTTTTTAATAGCAAAGAATACCAAGGATGCATACAAAAGATTCAGCATGTATCATAGCAAAGCGGGTATATATTTATAAACACTATTTTCATTTTAAGCTGTCAAGAGTAGAAATTGGAATTTTTTAAAATAAAATTTATTTCAGGGCCCTGTGTCGCAGTCAGTAAGTGTCCGACTCTTAGTTTCCACTCAGGTCATTATCTCAGGTTCTTGAGATCAAACCCTGCATCAGATTCTGAGCTCAACAGGGAGTCTGCTAAAGTTTCTGGCTCCCTATCCTGCTCCTCCCCCACATTTGTTCACTCTCTCACTCTAAAATAAATCTTAAAAAAAAAAATAAAGGGGTGCCTGGGTGGCTCAGTGGGTTAAGCCTCTGCCTTCAGTTCAGGTCATGATCTCAGGGTCCTGGGATCGAGCCCCGCATCGGGGCCCTCTGCTCAGCGGGGAGCCTGCTTCCTCCTCTCTCTCTGCCTGCCTGTCTGCCTACTTGTGCTCTCTGTCAAATAACTAAATAAAATCTTTAAAAAAATAATAATAAAATAAAAAATAAAATAAAGTTTAATTCAAGGGCACTTATGTAGCAAAGAATTGCTTTTGTTGATACTTGGAACCTGTTATGCTCATTCACTTTAATCTGCATGCAGAGAAACCCTTTGAACTCTCAAAAACTCTCAAATTTAGTTACCTTCCAACTCCACAGAGGCACTGTAAATCTTGCTATGTTTCATAACATGTAATGAAATGTATATACAGTGCCTCTGTGACACTCTTACAGATTAAATATAGCAACAAGAGACAGAGGATTTTTTCCATACATTATGCAAATGCAGAAAAGTATAATATTGTCTTTTTTTTTTTTTTTTTTTTTTTTTTTTTTTAGGGAGAGTGAGCACACAGGTGGTGAGGGACAGAGGGAGAGAGAGAATCTTAATCTCACAACCCTGATATCATGACCTGAGCCAAAATCAAGTCACCTGCTTAACCAACTGAGCTACCCAGGCATCCCTTTATTTTTCATTCCTTTTTAAAGATTATTTGAGAGCGAGAAAGAGAGAGCACAAGTGGCAGAGGAGGCAGAGGGAGATAATCTTCAAGCAGACTCTCTACTGAGCATGGAGCTGGCAAGGGGCTCAATCTCACACCCTGAAATCATGACCTAAGCCGAAGAGCCACCCAGAAGCCCCTTGTATTTATTATTAAAGGTAGCCTACGGGCATTTTGGAACTTTGATTTTTCAACCAGGAAGGAAAGGCAAATTTTTTAACTATTCAGAGGTTAAAAACTAGTAACCTGGATGAGGCTGGGGATATTGATTTTTGACTAACAGATTGATATTTTGACTGATACCATACAGTAGTTTAAAAAAAAAAAAAGAAACAAAAATACTTATAAGACTTCTCTTAAAAAGACAGACAAGACTTCTGCTTCTGGCTGAGATAGAATAACATGGACCAGATTTACCTTCCCACCTGAAACCAAAAAATGTACAAAGTATGTGAAAGAGTGCTTTTCAAAGAGTGATTATAAGGAAGTGAAACACAGTGATCCCAGAGAAAAAAGAAACAAAAAGTCCTACCGTGTTGGTGTGTTTGAGTGGCTCAGTCACTTAAGAATCTGCCTTTGGGGGGCGCCTAGGTGGCTCAGTGGGTTAAAGCCTCTGCCTTCGGCTCAGGTCATGATCTCAGGGTTCTGGGATCGAGCCCGGCATCGGGCTCTCTGCTCGGCAGGGAGCCTGCTTCCCTTTCTTTCTCTGCCTGCCTCTGCCTACTTCTGATCTCTCTCTGTCAAATAAATAAATAAAACCTTTAAAAAAAAAAAAAAAAAAAGAATCTGCCTTTGGCTTAGGTCATGATCCTGGGATCCAGCCCCATGCAGTGTGCAGTGTTGGGTCTTCCTGCTCAGGTGAGAGCCTGCTTCCCGCTCTCCCTCTGTTCCTCCCCCAACTCGTTCTCTCTCTCTCTCTCTCTCTCTCAAATAAAATCTTGGGGGGGAAAAAAAAAGTCCTACTGTGTCCATATTGCTGTGTTAAGAGTGTCCAGGCAGCTTCAGAGGGAAGGGAAACCACACAGCCTGGCAAACTCCTTGTATTGAGGAAGTGGAATTGAGAGCCCAAACAAGACGGCTAGAGTTTGTAGGAGTCGAGGGCTACACAAAGAGAGGTCTTCAGAGAACTAGAGGGGACACCTCCCCCATTCCCTCAAGTATTCAGCAGAACACCCATTAGCACATACATGTGCAGAAATGACCTGAGGCTAGAAAAAAAATCACCCAAAAAATTAGAGGAAACAATGTTTGGGGTTCATATAAGGCTGGGATACAACACCAGCTAGACTAGAAAATCTTGATTCATAGGGCATGAGGTGGAGTATAGACACTTCTCTATACTCATTAGGGGGTAATAATTAGCGCCAGATTGAACATTAATCCCACCAAACAAGTTTTTTGTTTGTTTGTATTTTAGTTTCTTTGAGAGCAAGCAAGCAAGAGAGGGAGCTAAGATGGGCTGGGGGGTAGGGGCAGAGGCAGAGGGAGAAGCAGACTCCCCACTGAGCAGGGAGCCTGATGCGGGGCTCCATCCCAGGACCCTGGAATCATGACCCCAGCTGAAGGCAGAGGTCCAACCAACTGAGCCAGTAAATCTTAAAAGCAAACCTAAAGCGATTAGTATTTATAGAAATACAAGAATATCCAATACCTCCCATAAAGTTATTTTACAAAGATTACCTTGCATGCAAAATAGCATGGAAATAAAGCTCACAATAAGGAAAAAAGAATCAAACCCATCCAGAACCAATGTAGATATTAGAATTAACAGACAAGATCATTAGTTATTACAGCTGAATTTCATATGTTGAAAAGTTGAGACACTACTTTAAAAAAATTTAATAAAGTGTAATAATTTAGTTGTAAGGGTCAAGTAGGCTTATCTGTCACATATTATAAAATGACCTCATTATTCTCTGGCTTTACTTTTTTTACTCACATTTAGAGAAAATTTTGAAAGAATGCATCAACCATGAAAATAATTTCAAGTGTCATTTCATTTACAGGTCTGCATTACATTTACTGAATTTGGAAAAATGCAAAATATTTGTAACTTTCTTATTGAAAAGTTAGATAGCTCTGTTGTCATCAGCCAACCCCAGTTCTATCATACTCCAAGTTCTGTTGAGAATCTTCGGTAAGTTAAGTACATCTTTAACTAAATTACCAATTAAAACTATTCAGTGTTAGAGTTCATTGAATGTCATATTAATAATGTCTGCATTTAATTCCTAAGACGAAAAGCCTGTCTTGTTGCTGTTGAGAACGCACGGCGCAAAGCTCAAGAAGTCTGTAACGTTGTTGGCCAAACTCTAGGAAAACCTTTATTAATCAAAGAAGAAGAAACAAAGGAATGGGAAGGCCAGATAGATGATCTCCAGTCATCCAGACTCTCAGGTTCATTAACCATACAACAAAAAATCAAAAGTGCAACAATACATGCTGCTTCAAAAGTATTTATAACTTTTGAAGTAAAGGGCAAAGAGAAGAAAAGAAGAAACCTCTGAAATTCCAACTAAAATATATTGTTTGTATCATTTTATTTTTATACTTTTTATGTTTGCTTTGTCCTGAAAATATATATTGTATATTCTATAAAGTATTTCTCCCCAAAATCTGTCAGTCCTTGAATATAGTTCCACAAATACCTAGGTTTACTTTCTATTTTTAAAAACTTAGTATGGGGGGGACGCCTGGATGGCTCAGTTGGTTAAGCCGCTGCCTTCCGCTCAGGTCATGGTCCCAGGGTCCAGGAATTGAGTCCTGCATCTGGCTCCTTGCTCAGCAGGGAGCCTGCTTCTCTCTGCCTCTGTCTGCCACTCTGCCTGCTTGTGCTCGCTCGCTCACTGTCTCTCTCTTGCTCTCTCTCTGACAAATAAATAAAATCTTTAAAAAAAAACTTACTATGGCAAATACTCTGAAAATAAATATGTTATATGTGCACAATTATATACTGACAATATAAGTCATGTATAAGAAATTTTTATATTTCTACTACAGGAATAAATATTGGCAGTCTTAATGACAAGGAATATATAACTTTTGATAAAAGGGTAGTGAGGTATACTAGGAAAATACTTTGATGCCAGGAATAAAATATATAAACCAGATCCTCTTCACCGGGCTCCTTTGATTATACCAGCACTTTCCAATACAAATAAATGCAAGCCACATATGTAATTTAAAATTACCTAGGAGACATATATTTAAAAAAGTAAAATATAAAAAATAAAAAAGCAGTTGAAACTAAGTTTAATATTTTATTTAATCTAAGGTGTCCAAAATATTATCATTTCAGTATGTAATCAATATTTTTAAAATAATTATTTTAAAAATAGTTTCTATTTTTTATACTGTTTTCAAAATCTGTACAGTTTATATCATAACATCTTAATTCATATACTAAATTTTCATCAGAAATACCTGATCTGTATTTATTTCCTAAAATGTAGTTGAAAAACTAGATTCATACATGCAAGTTCCAAACAAGATTAAAAGAGCAAGTAACTCTACATCAAGTAGCAATTTCAGGTAGCAATTTTCAAATTAAATTTTTTAAAAATTTAAAATTCAGTTCCTTTATTGTACTAGACACCATTTTAAGTACTTGAAGTGGTTTAATGGCTACTGTGTTGCACAGTGTAGGGTTCTACACTTGAGATAATACCTTCAGGCTGTTTGAGATGTAGCAGCAAGTACCTGGCATTCCTGTTGCATGGCACATTATCTGCAAGTGATCATCAACCAGAACTGTTACGCAGCACAGGTTTCCCATTCCCCACCACAGAGGTATGGGCCCTAGGGTTTTTCCTCTGACTTATCTCCATCCTCCTATACCAATATTACTTTCCTACCACACGCTCCAGTCTGTAGTTTATATCCCCGCCCACTTCCTTAAGTGGCACCGAAATAGTTTTATCCATCTCCTCTATAGGGTCCGTGGCAGGAGGGAAAGTGAAAGCTAAGAAGAAAAGCTTTAGGATCTGACACCCTGTGTTCAAATTCAGACTTTACAACTTTATTACTAAAGGAGCATAAGCTCCTTTAGAATGAAGATCTTGTCTTGTTCATAGCTGCATTCTCAAACCTGACGTGTCAGGGTCAACAAAGAGTAGGCTCTCAAATATCTTCTGAGCAAATTTACCAGATGTGTAAACTTAGCAAGCAAGGCACTTTGATCTCTTTAAGCTTCCCTTTCCTCACCAACAAAATGAGGCTAAATACCTACCTTGCAGTATTACTGTAAGGATTAAAGTTGATAAATACAAGACCATGAGAATAATGCCTACCATACCACAGCTGTCCGTCAATAAATAGTAGCCATTATAGCAACCACATTCTTTGATTACTGTCAACCCAACTAAACTAAAAGTTGGCTCTTCCAAGTCTTCCATTAAGATGGATTTTTAAATAGTTAAAGACATTATCACAAAATCAGTTTAAGATGTTTTTTATTTCCAAAAAAAGAGATAAAGTATATTTTAGCTTTGATTTATCCAGTTGGGTAGAAAAGTATATTGGGGCTGAACATCAAGGAAACAAATATTTATACTCAATAAAGATTTAATTATATGGGTAGATTTTTCTTAGCTGTAGCTTCATTATATTTTGGTTTCATCATATTTGGTAAAGAGAGTTTTCAGCTTAGCATGAAATACTTAAAAATAAATGCTAAGTTACCAAACACTTTTTAGAATTTACAGGAATTTTTTATAGATGGAGCTTCCAAAAAAAAAAAAAAAAGCCTATAAATTGGGCAGTCCTGCAATTCTGTAGAGTGGCTAAGAGAAAAAAAAATCCTTCAAGGACTGGACTGGATTAGTGTAACATCCCAACTTCTCAAGATGAAGGGTATCAAATTTAGTTGTCAATTGGTGACAGTTTAATTTTTGACACATGGCATATAATTCAGTCTCACAATGACTCAGAGGACATGTACCACAAAGGCTGCTAGAATAAGCCTATTCCAAACCTAACCCTGACAAAATTTCTTTCTTCTGAACCCCCCCCCTTTTTAAAAAATCTTTTCAGAAAGCAGCAAATTATAATTGCTGTTTTCTGGAAAAAAAAAATTCCCATTAGGATATCTGAAAGAGATCCACTATACTCTAAGCACCTTTGTAAAAGGAAATACTATTAAGTAAATATTCTTGATATTACTGATAAAATTTAGGATTCTATTCCATTACATGGCAAAGGTTACATTTTTTTTTTTTATAGTAGCAATTTACCTTTAAGTATCAGTATTCTTACTTGACAGTTAATTTTAGTTCAACATAAATTAATAAGACCTGGAAAAATAGTTTGTAACTTTAAGATGCTGTACTTTATATCCCATAATTATTGTTATGTCCTCAGGAATGTAGGTCGAGGATATCCTAATTCCATTTGACTTGTTGATGAGAACGTGATAGCAAGGAATTCTTCTCTCTGGCCTAGAAATAAAAAAAACATGAATTATGAGGTGAAATATGGGAGTTAATATATTATTATCTACATTACAAAACTGAATGGGAGGCAAATGCTTTCCAACTCAGTCCCAAAAGAACCCCACTATATAGTTTAACTAAAATAATATTTAGTATTTTTTATGTATATTGTATTTATAGCCAGACAGCTTCTACCCATAATCTAATGTGGCCTAAATTACTTTAACATGTTCAGTTTTGTTTGAATTCACAGTGACTAATCCAAATCAAACACTGTTCTAAGGATAAGGTAATAGATATTTTTCAAGAGGAATGATTTGTGCTGTTTCATTAAAAGAATACTACCCTTTTCCAACCTGTTTATCAGGGGGATATTTCTGTTTCAGCAACTCTTCTGGAGCTCTGGCTTCAAGATCCCAACCAACAATTACCCTCAGTTAGCTACCCTCCTTGTAAATGATCACCAGTCCCACCTCATAATAGTTTCCACCCTATCTTAGTTTCCACACTAAGGGATGAAAAGCCCAGGTGTCAGGAGAAAGTGCTAATCTAAATGATCCTAAAACCAGTTAGTGATCCCTAAAAAAAAAAAAAAAAAAAAAAAAAATCCTCCAAACACCATGTTACTTACCATCTGGGGAGGGAGGAGGCATATGTGTATGTCTATTTTTTTAAATATAAAGATTCTATCACTTAGCCTCTGCTTCCTTTCTGCAAACAATTTTGGGCAAAGAGTTAAAAAACAGATTAATAGTTCAATAGTTCAGGGGCACCTGGGTGGCTCAGTGGTTAAAGCCTTGCCTTACGGCTCAGGTCATGATCCCAGGGTCCTGGGATCGAGCCCCGCATCGGGCTCTCTGCTCTGCAGGAGCCTGCTTCCTTCTCTCTCTCTGCCTGCCTCTCTGCCTACTTGTGATCTCTGTCTGTCAAATAAACAGATAAAATCTTAACAAAATAAAATAAAAAAATTATAAAAAAATAATTCAATAGTTCATACATACATCAGCTTTACACTGATCACATTAATTACATACTAATTATGTTTCATTTGTCTCTACACAAGACTGAACTCCTCAAGAGCAAGGCTCTATCTTCTATTTCTTTTCCCAGTATCTCTGGCTAATAAAAGGCTAAGAGGAGGAAAAACTGGCTGTCAGATATTTCACTTTATTCCCTATCAGAGGGATAGCATTTATAGCAGAGTACTTGAATGTTGGTACACACAGAAGTAGGGAAGAAAAATGCAAAGCACTAATCTGATGTTCCAAAATGTTTGCATATTTTATCGCTAAATGGTTATATTTTTATTTCTCCAAAGCTTAGCATTCTCAGAAAAGCAGTCTGTGGCTATGCAACAACAAATATTTTGTTGTCTAAACTAGTCTCTTAAATTATTTCAGAGCCTATATTCATTTTAAGCTTTCAGATCAGGGCTGCCTGGGTGGCTCAGTGGGTTAAGCCTCTGCCTTCGGCTCGGGTCATGATCTCAGGGTCCTGGGATTGAGCCCCGCATCGGGCTCTCTGCTCGGTGGGGAGCCTGCTTCCCCCTCTCTCTCTGCCTGACTCTCTGCCTACTCGTGATCTCTCCCTCTCTGTCAAATAAATAAAATCTTAAAAAAAAAAATTTTTTTTTAATCTTTCAGATCAGCTCTAAGTGTGTATCTCTGCCCTTCACCCCAGCACAACAGAGTCATTGTCACTCCTGCCACACATTCCTCACAACTGCACATAACACAGTGCTCAGGGAAAGTTGCTTTCGAAATTCTGACTAACCACTATAAAACTGCATCTAATAAATTAATGTAGAACTTTTAATAAAGAGATGCCTAAATTGAATCTGTTTCCATTAGCATTAATTTTACTTCCAAAGCTATTTTAGGAAATCATATTTGTACCTGGTAGCAATAATGCATTTGTAACTCAAAAAGTTTTTATGCTTTTACCTTTTATTGATCAGTCATATTAATTGTAATTCCATTTAAAAAGAATTAGTACAATGATTCAAATATATCAACTCTAGCCCAAGTAAGAAAATAACATCAAAAGAAAATTTTTCTTAGTTTATGCTAAATGAATCATGGAAAATCTAAGATACTATATTCTCTATTGGAGTGGAGGTAAGGTATAATTAACTCAATGTTGAGTGTCAACCAAATACAAAATTATTTTTAATATATCAAATGTTTTCACTAGTTCAGAATCATGTAAGCATAGATTTCTTTTTCATCATCATTGTACCTATTTCTAAAATGATAAAGATGCAGGGATTATAAACTGATATGTCTCTGCAAAGACACCAATATGAATATGCAGAGGAAACCTTTAAAAAATGTATTTGCAAACCACAGAGGTCATGATGTATCTGAGGAATGACTATACTGGTTTCAGTCTGTAGGAATGAAATTTCACAGTATTCCAAATGTTACTACTCTTAAACATTACATTCATTTAAAATACTCCGTTTTTTAGTACTTCATTTGAATAATAGAGAATTAGCTAATATTAAATTCAACACATTAGAAATGTTTTATGTAGGGGCACCTGGGTGGCTCAGTCAGTTAAGCATCTGCCTTCGGCTCAAGTCATGATCCCAGGGTCCTGGGATCTAGTCCCACATTGGGCTCCTCACTCAGTGGGGAGCCTGCTTCTCCCTCTCCCTCTGCCTGCTGCTGCTCTTGTTTGTGCTGTTAAATAAATAAATAAAATATTTTTTAAAAGAAATGTTTTATGTAAATGTTTAGACACTTCATTAACCAATATTAACTAATGATTTTTCATATTATTTGGGAATAACTGGAAACATAACACTGCAGCAACCACACCACTGAATAACTCTGAGATTACCGGCAGCTCTGAGTTTGTACAAATTCCTTCCACTTTCACCACCACAGTAGCCCTGAAGGCAGGAATAGTAGAAATCCCAGCAGTATCCACAAAGCCCACCCAACTACTGCTTTTCTATGTGTGAGCTAGAGTGTTCAGAAAGGCAACATGAGAATTGAGAGAATAATGAACTTGAAAGACAGCACAGCATGACAAGAGGTAAAAATGGAGGTTTTTTTTATTTCTCCAAATAAACATAATATACCTTATTTTCTGTCACTATTAAGACTTGATAAACAGTAGTAATTCTACTACTTATCAGAACTATTATCCAAGCCTTTTGAACACTTGCAGATAAATGCAATGCACCTATACCTAAGTTGAGTATGAAGACTAGAAAGAAACAAGTAAATCTGAAGAATTTTTTAAATCATGATCAGGAATATGGAATGTAGTGTAGCTGTAATGCTACACTTACAGCATCATTTATGAAAAAGGGCAAAAGCTAAAATTTAAAATGCTTGAAATTAATAAAGAGTAATCACCAAAATTTTGTTTAAAAAAACAAATTATGAATACCCTTCTCCCCTTCCTACCCTGTCTCACGTTACAAGCTACTATTTCCCATTTATGTTCCCTGTCAAGTCCTAAAAAGTCAGGATAAACAGCCAAAAGCTTAAACATAAGTGCCCTTGAGTCAGCCATATCACAAAGTAAAATGTCTTTTAGTTTTTGCCACTGATAACTCGGATGAATTTTCATGGATGAAGAAGTTTTCATGACTGATTTGCAAAAAAATAGATTATGTGTTTTAAACTGTTTATCAAGTCTTAATAGTGACAGAAAATAAGATATTACGTTACCTACAGCATATTTCTTTTTTCATACTCTTTCCAAAATACATCCCCCTTTCCAGCCACGCCTAAAATAATCTGGGAAAAATGTTGGAACAAATATCAAGTTGCCTAATTATTTCTTACAGTTTTTCTCATTCTTATGCATAGAAAATCAAAATAAATCTGCACACAAATGTCAAAAATAAATTATTCTTACCCTCAAGGTTTGAAATGGACTTTGGATAATCCTTTTACATTTGTAGTACTCATTAAACTATTCTGTTTACTAGATGCCTGTGGTCAGTGCTATCCCTTTGCAAGTAATTATTTTTAGACCATTTTTCATTCTCAAGTGGTCTTGATGCTTTTAAATTCATGGATTTCATTATCTAAAAATTATATTAACATTTATATGTATGTATACAGGTAGATATGTAAATATATAAATCACCAAAATAAAAGGGATTACTCCTTTGCTGTATTCCCATTACTACTAACACTATAGTTTAAAGAAAATGAATCTGCCTCTTTTTTATTTTTTTAAAGATTTATTTATTTATTTTAGGGAGAAAGAGCACAAGCAGGAGGGCCAGAGGGAGAGGAAGAGAATCTCAAGCAGACTTCACACTGAGCGTGAGCCCAACTCCAGGCTCCATCTTACCACCCTGAGATCACGACCTGAGCCTAAACCAAGACACTTAATCCACTGCACCACCCAGGCACCCCTGCCTCCTTTTTTTTTAAATAGGAAGTAATTATTCTTACTCTTCATTCCCTGGTCTTTAAAATGTTTATGTAAGAATAACATGGATTTAATAAGTATTAAGTAGACTATAAGAAACCTGATAAATCTTCCAGATGATCAGAAAAGACTTTTCCTAACTCCTTTATTTTGTACACAATATCTTAATTCAAAATATATTTTGGAAAGGGGATGTGCAAGCCAGGAATCAGGTTAGTACTCAAAGGCAAAATTTGAAAGCAGATACATCACATAAATGTATACTATCTTGTCTTAATAACCAGTGTTTTATATGCATCATCTTTCATCTTATATGTATTATCTTTCATTCTCTGGTATGACCATCTAAAACCATGCCAAAAATCAGCATTAAAAACAAATAAAATGCTTAAAATAGCAAGTGGCATTATGCATATTAATATACAGCAAATGATGTTGCTGGTTACATAATGTCTAGCTATCTTCGGAGAGAGAGACTGGTCTTTTAGCCAACCACACCAAGCTAATCTGTACAAAAGTAAAAAATAGAACTCTCTCACGAATCAAGAGTATTAAAGTACATGCACACATTCCATATCATGACCAGGAAATTTTTTTGTGTGAAATAAGGTGTCCAAACTTCAGATTATTTTGTAACAAGAATGTAATCTTTCAATCAGAAAAGTATAATCGGGCTATATGACATTTTTTGGCATTTCTACAATAATTTCATTTTTCCTTACAGCCAATTTCCTTTTTCCATAAAGGATCTTTTTCTCATTTTATACATGTTTAAAAGGAATACAAATCACAGGGCGCCTGGGTGGCTCAGTGGCGCATAAGCATCTGCCTTCAGCTCAGGTCCTGGAATGGAGCCTCAGGTCCTTCCTGCTCAGCGGGGATCCTGCTTCTTCCTCTCCCTTTGCTTCTCTCCCAACTCATGCTCTCTCTCTCTCTCTCTAATAAATAAATAAAATCTTTAAAAAAATAAATAAAAGGAATATAAATCAGATAAAATTATTTAGGAAAATCTTTTAGGAGCACATTATTTTTAGAAAGTGAAATACACCTTATGGGACAATCAGTAACCTCTGGAATTCTTTGGAGTTTTTCTCCTTGTAGGGTGAAAATCTGTCATCTGATGGCAAAAAGAATTCTAAAGTCCTACATACCAATATTTAGCATTGATATGCGATTTTATAATAATATTTTGCTACAGTTCTCTGATGTCCCAAGAACTCACAAAACTGAAAACAAAATAATGGAGGCTCAGGGTAAAATCCAGATTTGGGGAAGCCAAAAAATCATACCTATCCTCTACCTCAGCCTTCAATGACATGATACATGGTACCTGTCTGAAATAGCAAGAGTTACTCGGTATCTCTTTTCCCCCAAAGGATAAGTAGAATATACACGAATAAATTGCTGAAAGTAAGATTTTATGTATGCTGGAATAAACTACCATCAAGTATATGGAAGGCCGAATATTCTTTTTTCTGAATGTGGTTTCTTTTCCAACTATATAGGGAGATGAAATAAAGTGAACAGAATGCCTGGGTGGCTTAGTCGGTTAAGCACCTGCCTTCAGCCTGGGTCATGATCCCAGGGTCCTGGGATTGAGTCTCACATCCAGCTCCTTGCCCTGGGGAGGCTGCTTCTCCCTCTGCCTGCCTCTTCCCCTGCTTGTGATCTCTCTCTGACAAAGGAAAGAATGAAGGAAGGAAAGAAAGAATGAGAAAGTGAATGAAGATCAAACTAAGATCACTTTTTCATTATCCTCATAGTTTTGCTTCATTTTCCTTGAAATAAAGCTAAAAAATCAGTATTTTTCAGGAATCACACTTTGTCAACTAAGGTTATTAAGGGACCTCACTTTGCTCCAAAATTGTCTGAGCCCCTGTTTGCCCATTAGTGCTCAAGCAAGCTAGTTTTTCTTTTTTTAAGCTTGTTCTTAGTAGATTTCCTGCTTATTCCTAAAGGTAACTACAACTTTTAAGTAGCCAAATAACTCAAATACTGTTGAAAAGTATTCTTCTAACCTGGATAAATAGATGTAGTGTTATAATTTATTAAGCCACCCACTCCTGCCCTCCATGAAAAAGGAGGGATGTTTTGATTACAGAGCTTCCACTACAAAAAGAGAATGCATACTCATCTTGGGTTAGTTTTGTTTTCAAATAGCTACAGAATAATGATTGTATCAATGTGTTAGGAGGTTTCTATCCCTGGACTTTTCAACACAAATGATAAAATGTGCACATGTTGTTTACAACCTTTATTTGCCAAAAGCCACTAAGTTAATTAATCATTATTTTCTGCCCCTGCAATCCCAAAAATATTATCTTAAATAATATGTCAAGGTCTCCTCTGAAGGACAGTAGCATTTTTTTTTTAAGCATGAAAGGAAATAAAAGAATTAGAATACAGCACAACTTTTTTTCTCCTTTAAGACTCTGAGCAGAGTTGTCACCACACCCCTAAAACAAAACACTGAACTGGTAAAGCTGTCTACAAAACCATCAGCAACTATCTGCCACAATCTCCACAGTGATAAGTCTTCCAAGATGCTTCTCTAGATAGTATTATCGGGCAAAAAGGGCAAAACAATGTTTATGCACCTTTAATGTGGAAATTCCTTAGGCAATATCTGCCCATGAAGCAATAGATATTTCCCAATTACTACTCCCAAACTTGGTAAGTTACTCATTTTTAGTTTTTGGCATTTTTATTTTTTGGATTGAAACCTAATCATAAGCATTACCAGGTCATTGGTTTTCTCCCCAGTTACTACTCAATTTAAAATAAATAATAGATAGCATAACATATTTCCCCTGATTCAAGCACCCAATTTCCCACAAAACTTGGGTTCACTTAACAAGTGTCTTATATTTTTGAGCCCAGGTGAAAGCTCACTCCATATAGGTAATACTAGTTAAAGAGAAATCTTAGACTGCAAGAAAAACTTCCTGCACTAGGATTAGAAGATACTTTCTTATGGGGAGATTGACATTTCTGAGACCCATTTAATCCATCGTTCCTGTATTAAAACAATGAAAGGTTAGAGGGGAGCCTGGGTGGCTCAGTCAGTTAACGGTCCAACTTTTGGTTTCAGCTCATGTGGTGAGATCCCTCCTGCCTCAGGCTCCATGCTGGGCATGGAACCTGCTTAGGATTCTCTCTCTCTTCCTGTCCCACCCCAACCCCCCCAAATCGCACACTTTCTTTCTCTAAAATAAATAAATAAATTTCTAAAAAAAATAATAAAGCAATGAAAGGTTAGAAATTGGCCCAGAAAAAAAAAATGGGATAGCCAAATTACACTGGGCTTTTCTGCTGAGTTTAGCTCTTATTCTGGTACCTGAGACGGCGCCTGTCAGTCCATGTAACACAGGCTCTGTGTTATGGCTGCAGTGTGTACATCCACCAAAGAACTGCTGGTTTTACACATGCATTGGGGCAGAAAATCAATGTGCAATAATTTTTTAAGCCACCATCAGCTGACTGTTTACCAGCAGTAGCCCACTGGTTTCTCTCCTGACTTTCAACTTCTTTCCCTGCATCAGCTTTGTTCCTTGATTTGCTTGAAATCCTGGAATTAAAGGACCATAGAGGTCTGGGCCCACCTTCTACTTAATCTCAAACCTCTTCTACAGCATCTTTGATGTGTGGTCTTTGGCATAACAGCTACGGTGAAAAACTATGAAGAGTAAGAACATCAAAGGAAGTAACATCAAAGTCTTGGAACCAGAGAGAAAACATAAAATGAGAGGGAAAAGTATATATTGAGGAGAAGGAAAACTACTAATTTAAGAAGGGAAAGCAAGCAAATAACAGATTGACCTGAAGGTCAGCACATCCTTCTCTTTCTCTGAATTGCAATGATTTTTTTTTTTTTAAGGATTTTATTTATTTGACAGAGAGAGATCAAAAGTAGGCAGAGAGGCAGGCAGAGCGAGAGAGGTGGTGGGGGGGGGGGAACAGGCTCCCTCCTGAGCAGAGAGTCTGATGTGGGGCCCGATCCCAGGGCCCTGGGATCATGACCTGAGCCAAAGGCAGAGGCTTTAACCACTGAGCCACCCAGGTGCTCCCTGAATTGCAATGATTTTAACACAGCTTCTCTCAGCAAACCCACTATAGGTACATGTGTTAGAGTGTGTGTATGTTTTATAAAGTACATCAAAGATCCCCCTTGATGGAAGCATAATTTAAGATTTGTATTCATTGTTTTTTTAAAAACATTTTATTTATTTGACACACAGAGAAAGAGAGGGGGTGGGGCAGGCAGAGGGAGAGGGAGAAACAGGCTCTCTGCTGAGTAGGGAGCCTAATGTTGGCTGCAGTCCTATGACCCTGAAATAAGGACCTGAGCCAAAGGCAGATGCTAAATCGTCTGAGCCACCCCGGAGTCCAGAGACTTCTATTTATAAGCCCTTGTTAAATTATTCCAAGCCAAAATGTTAGCTTTAAGTGCATGAAAAATGCACAAGAATTCCACAACTCTAAATCTGAACATCGCCCATGAGTGTCACATTTCACAATGTAAGAGAAGGGCCATAAAAAACAATAACTTGGGGCACCTGGGTGGCTCTGTCGTTAGGCGTCTACCTTAGACTCAGATCATGATGCTGGGTCCTGGGATCAAGCCCCACATCTAGCTCCCTGCTCAGTGGGACGCCTGCTTCTCCCTCTCCCACTCCTCCTACTAGTGTTCCCTCTCTTGCTGTGTCTCTCTCTGTCAAATAAATAAAATCTTTAAAAAAAATAATAACTTGGGGTACCTGGCAGGCTCAGTCAGTGGAGCATACAACTCTTGATCTGGGGGTTGTAAGTTTGAGTCTCACAGTGGGTGCAGAGTTACTTAAAAATAAAATCTTAGGGACGCCTGGGTGGCTCAGTTGGTTAAGCGGCTGCCTTCGGCTCAGGTCATGATCCCAGCGTCCTGGGATCGAGTCCCGCATCGGGCTCCTTGCTCAGCAGGGAACCTGCTTCTCCCTCTGCCTCTGCCTGCCTCTCGGCCTACTTGTGATCTCTCTCTCTCTCTGACAAATAAAATCTTAAAAAAAAAAAATAAAAAAATTAAAAAAAAAATAAAATCTTAAGGGGCACTAGGGTGGCTCAGTTGGTTAAGCACCTGACTCTTGATTTCAGCTCTGGTCATGATCTCAGGACTGTAGGATCAAACCCACATGGGGCTCCAAAGCTCAGCTCAGAGTGTGAGAATTCTTATCCCTCTCTCTCTGCTCCTCCCTCGCCCCCCAACTCCTGTGCATGCAAACGCACTCTTTCTCTCAAATAAATAAAATCTTATAAAAAAAATAAGATCTTATTAAAAAAAAATTTACTCCAGTAACAATAAAAAGATACAGAGGCTGAGATGAAGTCCAGACGGAGGGAGAATGAATGGATTACTTAAAATAAATTAACCAATTACAACGTGTGGAGCTCATTTGGGTTCTGATTCAAACAAACTAAAAAATATTTACAGCAGGACATTTTTGGAAATGTAGTGATTAGATGTTAGATGTTATTCTATGTTTGCTATTTTTCATAATATGGTGGTTAAAAATGCTGATTTTCCACAACACCTGGGTGGTTCAGTCAATTAAGCAACCAAGTCTTCATTTCTGCTCAGGTCATAATCTCCTGCATGCAGACGAGACAGATCATCACGAATACACCGACAGTCGGCCATGCGGCCTCACAGTCCTGGGCACTAAGGGACGTTCCAGGGAAACACACATGGGGGAACCCAGCTCTGGAACCCGCGTCAGAACAGAATCACCGGAGAGGACTATTCATGGAAAGCAGTCCCCCTGGCCTCCCATTTGACACAAAAACCTATTTCCGGTAGAGTCAATAGCTGCTGTTTCTAGAATTATAAATAGACAGGGGTACACCCACGTTGTTTAAACGCCACAAGATAAATGACGAACTCGAGTAATGGGATGTAACGAAGGAGGGAAACAGGACAGAGAGCGAGAGAGAGAAGGTGCCGACGACAGAAGCGGACTTGGAGGAGAAAAGATGAACACCTGTCCTCCCCCAGGCCCCAAAAGGAGCACTAAATTATACACGTCGCCTCTTTCTTCCTCACCCCCGAATACCTGAAATGACGCCACAGAGGGAGAGGGCGCCGCCGTCGCCCTGTTTCCTCCCCAACCCTGTTCCAGGAGCGCGGGAGAGGAGGGCCCTCGCGCCGCCCGCGCTCTGGCCAGGGGTCTCGGTCGGCACGAGACCCGGCTCCCTGAGAAAGCCGGGCTCCGGGCCGCCCCCGGGGAGCCCCCCACCTCCGCCCGCCGCGGCGCGCACTCCTCGCCTCGGGGAGGGGCGCCGGCGGCGACCGCAGGGACCTCAGGGGCGAAGACCGCGCTCCCACCGGCATCGCCGCGCGCACCCTCCGCTGGGGGCGTTAGCCGGAAGAAGGCGCCGCCCGCGGGGCCCTCACCCGGCTGTCTCCGTCCGTGGGCCTGCAGGCCGTCTCGACCCGCCGCGCCCTACACGGAGTCCGCAGTGGTTCCGCCACAGAACTCGAGCTCGTGAGGTGAACCGCCATCCCAGGTTTGGCCTCGCCCTTCCTTGGCCACTTTTAGTGCCAAGAGGCGGGATGGCCGGCCTTCTGTCCTCCTCATCCCTTATCCTACTCATCCCGCCCGGGGCTGTAGAGTTTGCCCATTTTCTCCCATCTCTTCTCAGACTCCTACTCTGTCCCTGTTGCAACAGCCTGGCATTATTAGGTCATCAGTCCCACTGATCACCCAACTCCACTTTCAAAATCTGAGCCCCTCGGATCCACACCAGGACGCAGTGACCTAACTTAAACGCAACTATGATCGCGTTCTTCCTAGGTTTTGTTTTTTTTTTTTTTTTTTAAGATTTTATTTATTTGACACACAGAGATCACAAGTAGGCAGAGAGTCAGGCAGAGAGAGAGGAGGAAGCAGGCTCCCCGCTGAGCAGAGAGCCCGATTCGGGGCTCGATTTCACGACCCTGGGACCATGACCCCAGCTGAAAGCAGAGGATTTAAACCACTGAGCCACCCAGGCGCCCCCTATTTTAAAAACCGATTGGTGGCTTCTGATGGACAGCAGCACAGAGGCCAACCCCCTCTGCCTGCTTTCAAAGGCCCCTCAAGATCTGGTCTCTGTGCTTCCCCCAGTCTCATACCTCCTTGTAGGCTCGAAGGGAACTGAACAGCCTCTTTTCTCTGGGAGATTCCTCTTCCCAATTGCCTCCCAGGGCTTGTCTGGCTAATTTACTCATCTTTGAGTTAAAAACTGGGCTCTGACCTCCCTTCGGGGAAGGCATTCCAGCTGAGTTAAATTACCCTCCTGGGGTCTTCAGAGCACCTGTGTGTCTCCATTGTAGCAAAGATCACTGCTCCAGCTGTGTTGTCACTTACCTTCCCCAGCCCATCTGCAGCAGTTTATTACCTACAACTCTGCCCCAGGCACAAGGTGAAGCAGGTGTTATGAATTATTTAATACAACTACCCTTTGTAGCAGCTTCTATTATCTCCACCATACAGGTGGAGTATAAACTAAGAGAGCTTAAGAAATTTGTCCAGGATGACCAGGATGCAGGGAACTCAGGCATCCATACTTTTAAAAATCATCCTCTAGGTGATTCCCGTGAGTAGCAGAGAACCACACTCTAGCCTGGTGAGCTCTTCTATGACAAGAGCCATATGTTTCATGTCTGGACCTAGTGTAGTGGCTGGGACACAGCAGGTGTTGTGGAATAAATGGAGGTTTTGTTTGATCTTCTATACCACAGCAGAAAGCAGGCCATTCAGGAATCATAATGGCCTGTTTGTTGTTGTGCAAAGAGACTCGGAAAGTTAAATGAACTTATGAACTTAACAGTTCTTATGAACAGAACAGAACTTATGAACTTAACAGTTCATAAATGCAGAACCGTAGTGGAAGACCAGGGACATTTGACTCTTCCAATGCTTTTTTCACCATTGTAGCTTTTTTCTGGGACAGCCTCCCAGAGGAGGTTGTATGTGTGTGTTTACTTCTTCCTAGAAAACTTTGGTGATAAGAGGTTCATTTTCACATTCTCATGTCTGATGTCAATAGTGCAGAGTACATAGTAGAGAGGGACAGCGTAGGTTCAGTGGCTAAAACTGAATTCTGTGATCCAGAGCGAAAATATGACATGAAAACAGAGTTCGGGGATAAAGAGGAACAATAGTCTAATTAGTTTGCCAGGCAAAGGATGTTGCAACAGGCTAATGCCTTCAAAACGGCAGACCATCCCAGAGTAAAAGGCTAAAGTATTTTATAGGAAAATACAGAATCAGGGCTGTTTCAATAGGAATCTCGTAAGTGGGGCCAGCTGGGCTCATCATGTCTCTTAAGGGATCTCATGATGAGCTCGAGAATTGGATTTACTAAACATAAACACACACACACTCACTCATTGTCAGCAACAGTGCAGGAGATGAGTTGTTGTGGGACAAAAGGAAACACAGGAAATGATGTCAATAATAGCAAAAAGCTGGAAAGAACCACCACATCTATTGGCAACAGAATTAGATTGTTATATGGTCACATGTTAACACATATAATACAATAAGTATTATACAGCAGTGAAAATGAATTATACCTTGTGTAAAAACATAACTAAATTTTGAAAACATTACAAAATTATTGTCATTTAAAGAGACAAAGAATATGCCACCAAAAAAGTACAAAAATGATATTAGAGAGCACTCGGGCTTTAACTTCGTTAAAGAGAATTTGTTAAAGAGAAATATTTGAGGGGCACCTAGGTGGCTCAGTGGGTTAAGCATCTGCCTTTAGCTCAGGTCATGGTCTCGGGGTCCTGGGATCAAGTCCTACATCGGGCTCTCTGCTCAGCAGGGATCCTGCTTCCCCCTCTCTCTCTGCTTGCCTCTCTGCCTACTTGTGATCTCACTGTCAAATAAATAAATAAAATCTAAAAACAAAAACAAAACAAAACAAAAACTTTACTACAAAAAAAAGAAATATTTGGGTGTTTATAATTTATAAGACATCTATAAGAGCCTGAGTACACATGTTGTATAAGCACATTTTACATTTGGTATAAAATGGACTGGGAAAGCATGATTGATGGCACAAATAGTAGAGGAAATGATCTCATTTATATGTGGAATCTAAAAAAGTGGAACTCCTAGAACCAGACAGGGGAGCAGTGGTTTCCAGGGGCCGAGAAGGGGAGAGGGAACTGGAAGAGGCTGGCCAAAAGGTATAAGCTTTGTTATCAATAAGTTCTGGAGATCTAATTTACACAGCATGATGATTATAGTTAATAATACTGTATTGTATACTTGAAATTTGTTAAAAGAATAGATCTTAAGTATTCTCACCAGACTAAATAAAAAGTAACCATGTGAGGTGATGGATATATGAATTAACTTGACTGTGGTAATTTCACAATGTATATATCAAACCATCACATTATACACCTTAAATATATACAATTTTATTTGTCAATTATACATTAGTTAAATCTGGAAAAAAATAAAACACAATTTAAGCCAAAAAGTGAGAACAAACTAACACATATGTAAAGTGAAATCCTTTGTTTCTTTAGCAATATTTCAACTATTTCTGTCAAAGAAATTAAAAATGGGTATTTGTTAGATTTCTTGGAAAAATGCTGATATTAGGTAAAATAGTAAGTAAAATGGAGAGAAGCAAATAGGAATCAGCAGAAGATATACTCTTACATCTTATGACACTTTCTAGCTGCTCCTTAGTAAGCACAAGATGACAGAATATAAAATCAATATTTGTAATCATTGCAATATTACACTGTGCCAAAATACATGCAGTGTTCCAAAATAAAATTTGTAATGTAGACCATTTTAACCATTCCTCTAAATTAAGATTTATTTATTTATTTGAAGGGAGGAAGGGGCAGAGGGAGGAGGGAAGCAGACTTCATGATGAGCAGGGAGCCCATCTCTGATCCCTGAGATTAGGACCTGAGCCAAAACCAACAGTCCGATGCCTAACCAACTGAGCCAGCCAGGTGCCCATAGTTCCTCTAAATTAAAAGAAACTTTTTTTAACTAGGGATCAACAAGTTAATACATTTGTTAACTAACTCCTGGGTGATTAATAACTTGTAAGAGAACATTGAAAAATTTTCTCAAAACTCAAGAAAAAGGGTGTCTCTTAACTTGCCCCTCAACTGAGAAGACATAAAAAGGTTAACTCAGAGGGTAACTTCTTTATAGTCTTCACTGAAATGAATCTCAGTTTTGAAGATGAGCCATTATCTGAGTTTTGGTACCACAATATCCAGCACATTAAAATTATTTGTACAGTGCTTTCAAGTTTCTAAAATAGAATATCTAGCTTTTGTACACCACTTATTGGTTGACAGGCATCCAAACTCTATGACCAAAAAAAAAAAAAAAAAAAAAAGGCAGCAAAGTCTGTTTTTACAGTTGTAATCTGACATTTCTGTATTATGTCTAGTGTGTATTAGGCTATCTTGCCTAAATTCCATTTCTGTAAGTCTCCTGGTTGAAGACCTCTATCATGTAAAGATTAATTCAAGACAACACTCCTAAACAATTTCAAAGCTTTCTGTGAAGTATGGCATGTATAAAATTGTTCTCAAGATTTCCAGTGAGTCATCCATTGCCCAGATGTAATGATGGAACAACTCCTTTATTAGGTCATTATGTTGGCTTAATAAGCTTAATAAATTTTATTGATACTACTTAATATTAACAAGTTATAGTTTTTATATCTTAGGTATTATAGACAGAATTGTTATCCTGCTTCCCATATGAACTTCTGGCCACATCATATGGATCAGTGGATACTGGGCTGCATATCATGAATTAAATTATGAACAACTGAGATTTGCAGAGAAAATTATTCAAGGACTGTGAGTCTGCATTCTTAACAATGTACTCAAGAGGTAAGAAGTGATGGCAATAATTAAGCCAAAATGTTACACTGACCTTATGACTACAAGTCAAAAGCTGCTCGAGCATACTGCAGTGGTCATGAGAATGTGCCTTGAAGAACTCCAGCTACAGGGAGCTTAATAGACCAGGGGCCCCTACACCTAAACTCTAAGTACCATTGCTACATTTGTGCCATAGATTCACCTTTCTGAGGCTCTTCTTGCCAATATTGGGCGGCAGGGTTACTAAAGCAGATGTATGCCTACCTGGGAAATGGGGGACTCCTCTGGTGGTCAACTTTGGTTCAAGGACTCCCCAGCTGTCCTGCTGAGTCTTCCTTAGACTACAGAGCAGTCAAAGATACTTTCATCTAACCTTACTTTCCTTTCTCCTTCATTTGGAGTTACACTTAACCTCGCATCTGATGGCTCTCAGCTTTTCCTAGCTCCCTCCCAATTTTCTTTCACAGGCACTTCCTTTATTCAAATCCTTCCATTTTTAATCCTATCTTGGCGTGTACTTCTTAGAGGACTTGGACTAACATATGTCTAGAAATATACTGTTGGGGATTCAATTAAAAGAAATGTGACCCATGACAGATTGGTGGTTTTTTAAATCCAAGATATCAGAAAATTATTATGGGTAGTACAAGCAGGCCCTTTTGGTAGCCTATGTAATGGCCTTCTGTAATAAGACCCGTATCTTAGACTCTTAGAATTGTGTTTAGAGCCAATATTATAAATTATATATAGAAATCACTCATTAATCCAGTCAACTCATTTTTGAGTAGAGAGCAAGTTACTTAATCTCTGTGCTTTTCAATTTCCCTAATATAACATCGGAATAATAATTGTATCTAACTCATAAAACTATTCTGCAGTCTAAAAGAGATACTCTATGCTAAAAGCATGCAACTCCTGATCTCAGGGTTGTAAATTCGAGCCCCACATTGGGTGTAGATTACTTAAACATACAATCTTAAAAAAATAAAATACTGTATGTAAAGAATGTAGAATAGTGCTTGGCACATAGTGTTCAATTGGTACATTAATGATCATTATTATCAGTATGAGTTTGGCACTTAAGTACATGTAGCTTGCGAAGACAGCTAAGAGAAAAATCTATATTTAAATGAAAAAAGGTCACAAAAGAGATGGTCAGAATGGTTAGCAAAAAAGCTAGAATTTGTTCACTCACTGGCATGTCTGAAGAGGAACAGAAGGAGAATTTCATTTGCTCCAAGTTTTGTACTGTTTTTATATAGCAAGCTCATTTATTAATTGTAGTTTGACATCTGGTGAAATAATGTCACTCTATTTTATAAAATAGCTACCCTGACTACTATGAGAGTTTAATTAGCATTCCTTGGTTTCATAATAGTAACGACAGAGAAATATATTCCAGACAATCTTTTAAGTGGTCTTCATAAGTGAGGAAGGCTGACTAAAGTTAAAGAGGAAATAGGTCACCATGGCAATTAGCAGATTTTCATGACTCATGAGAAAACAAAACTGGGACCTCAGAGTCTGTAGGATAGAGTTCTATCTAGAGCAATGGCCATGATGTTTATTATTTCTCCGGGATAAATATGGCCTAAACAGATTTAACATGGTTGTCCTTGTATCATGAAAACAGCACAAAACTTGATGAAATTATGTTTCATAAATGTGGGGGTAGTGTTTTAGCTGAGCTTATGAAGTCCTTTCCAGTGACTTTTAAGATTTTGACTACCAAATCAAGTAAAATTACATGTTAACTTGTAGCTTTCATCCAGTAGAGTTAAAAATCATTTCTGTTCATTGGAATATATTGTATTGTATTGGTCTTAACCAGTTTTGTATCTAATACAGTGGTCTTACCTTCCTGTGAATAGCCATACTTTTCTTCTTCTTTGCAGGCCTCAATTTTTTGTTGAAAACTGGGCATTTAAAATATTATAATATGGTAATTGGAAACCACATCCTCCCCACCCAGGTTTTTTTTGTAGTACTTCTAAGAGACCCTGACAATCATTCTTACAAAAACAAGTAGCTCACAAACATTTTAAGAGTCCCAGTTCATATAATTAAGGTGAATATTTGGGTAAATTAAGCTGATTTAATAATTTTTATTATGAAAATTATTTAATATTTTAAAGAATTAAAGAATGGCTGTCTTTTCCATATAAGTACAGAGTATAATCCAAGAATACATTTTAATTTTTAAAATGAACATTGGGCTTGCTTAAGAGACAAGTTAATCTGAAGCCCTTAAATTTCTCATGTCAGTCTACTGACTAGATGAGCTAACATTACTTACATAATATTGAGAATAAAAATATAAAATGTCTTCAAATAAATGGAATAGTGATTCTCATAAATGTTTGTATAATAGAAATTAGTAATATAATAGCATATCAGCTTGGACATAACTTCCAACATCCTCAAGTAACTTAAAACTTTGGATTAATATTAAATTGAGTTAATTAATGGGTAATCATTGGATACCTATTTAATTGCATGTAGGATTCTGGGGCGCCTGGGTGGCTCAGTGGGTTGAGCCTCTGCTTTCGGCTCAGCTCAGATCTCAGAGTCATGGGATCGAGCCCCGCATCGGGCTCTCTGCTCGGCGGGGAGCCTGCTTCCCCCCCACCCCCCGCTCCGCCTGCCTCTCCGCCTACTTGTGCTCTCTTTCTGTCAAATAAATAAATAAGATCTTTAAAAAAAAATAATTGCATGTAGGATTCAATTCTGAAATATTGCTCACTGAGCATAATTTTATGTACATTTGTTTCTTGTATTTATATACTATGGATGGCTATCTTTGGGTTATGTATTTAATGGACATGTTCATTTTTGCAACTTTAAGGTTTCAAAGTTATGTGTATTTATGAGCTTTGTTATTCTGCAAAAATGCTTCCATTGGACAGTTCCCAATTCCTTTCCTTTGAGTTTTCTCAGTAAAATAGTTACATTGCTTAAAATTTGTAATTAACATATGTAGCTGAGACCAAATACTGGGAAAAATACTGACAGAAAAATACAATTAAGTATCAAGATAACAGAATGAATTTTTCAAGTGTTTTGTCCAGAAGTGTCTATTTGTTACAAAACATGAAAAACCTGGCTCTGGAAGAGAGACTAAGAGTCTGAAAAGAAACTTACAAAATGTATTAAAAATTTTGGCAAAACTCCCCCAGTTTTGATGTACTTACAAGAAAAGGAAGGGGACGAAAGAGTGGTGAAAATTTTATTGTTAAGGACTATGTCAATACCAAACTAGAATTTGCTGTTCTCCATTAAAATAACAAACTGGTCTTAAAGAGCTCAATAGAAGACTGTGGGGTGCCTGGGTGGCTCAGTGGGTTAAGCCTCTGCCTTAGGCTCAGATCATGATCTCAGGGTCCTGGGTTGGAGCCCCATGTCTGGCTCTCTGCTCAGCGGGGAGCCTGCTTCCCACCCCCCTCTCTCTGCCTGCCTCTCTGTGTACTTGTGATCTGTCAAATTAAAAAAAAAAAAAAAAAAAGAGCTCAATAGAAGACTAAATTGCTCTTCAATTTCTATATAATCTGCTCAGATAGATTTTCCCTATCTCATCAGAATAATTTGCTTGGCTTTGTTTTGACTTTATAACGTCCTTGATTATTAAAACAAAGAGCAAAATTAAACTAGTTTCCCACTTGGGAAAGATGTTAAGTTTCCTTGAAATTGTTCTGCTTTCTATGTTTCTTTTTAAGTGTTTTATTTCACTTTTATTGAGGGGGAACCAACTATTATTCTAAGGCACCCATGATCCTGTCTTAATGAAGTGATTAAATCTCCTCTGAAAACTTTTGATTTTGCTTTCCCAAAATTGAACCCTAAAATAAAAATTTCAAGATGTGTTTTATACAGAAACTATCTTTGAGACTTTCCAGAGGGCCCTGGGAAAATCACAAACTTTAGTATTTATTAGTGTAAACAAATATTACAACTCACACCTCCTTTCTCTAAGGGTTCAGATCTTGCACTTGCTACAGTAAGTCATGGTCACAAAATACAGCTTGCCTGGAAGTTAAACATAAAATGGCATTATTTATTTATGGACTAAACAGAAAAATCAAGATTGAACCACAAGTACAGGGGACAATATACAAATGAGACATAATCATATGACTATTTGAAATGAATTGGACATTGCAGATTATCTAATCTTTTGGTTTTTTTTTTTTTAACTTTACATATGAAGAAAGTGAAGCTAAAAGAGCTCAACTCTAAGCCTAGTTCATTCCATTACACTGCTGCCACCATGTCTAGCTGATTAGGCAGAGACTTCATAGAATCCTTTCTGTTCTTTTCCCAAACAAAACCAAAGAGCAATCAACATACAATAAACGTGTTAAGTGCAAAAAAGATTACAAATACAAGGTATATATTACAAGGGACAGAAGTCTTGTGCTTTGGTTTTTCTTCTTAAATAATAGGGAAACAGCTTCGAAGATAAAGTTGATGTTATTACAAAAGAGAAACCAGTAAAAAGTATTGCTGAAAATGAAATTTTTCTCAACTGGTTCTTCTAAGTATGTACTAGATACTAGTAGCAGCTTAGTTCAGAAAGAGGGGGGAATAAAGCACTTCGGAAATGTTTACCTGCTTTCTTCAACTTAGAAATTTATTTTACAGTCATTTAAACAAAAATTTTTAGGGAGAAATCATTAATAGCATAAAGTCACAAATCATCCCATTATGTGCTTAATCTGAATTATCATTTATTATAGCCTTATGCATTCTTTATACTAAAATTGGGATTCTTAGGAAGTAAAAAATGTATGCCAATCTGAACAAACTTCTAGGAAAACAGCAACACTTTCAAAAATATTATTTTGTGTAACTTTCAACAAGTGAAAATTTTCAACATTCCATTTTTTGCAGAAATTTTACTTCACGTTTTGAAAAAAATACGAACTGTCCCATTGATTTATCTCTTAGAAATATCTGAATATATTTATCACCAAGTACAGTAAACTGCAGATAGTAAATTGTCTTATTAAATGTACATATTAAAAGGCAAGTGATTAGGGGTGCCTGGGTGGCTATCAGTTAAGTGACAGACTCTTGGTTTCAGCTCAGGTCATCAGGGTGTTGAGATCAAGTCCCAAGACTGGCTCCGCTCAGCACAGAGTCTCCTTGAAATTATGTCTCCCTCTACTCCTCCTACTGCTCACTAAGGCACACGTATGCATATGCTCGCTCTCAAATAAACAAGTAAAATCTTAAAAAAAAAAAAAAGGCAGAGGGACTTATTTTCAACCTTCGGTTATTTTGGCATTAGGGTAACCACAACTGGCTAGTAATTTTAACATTGGGCTAAATAGAGCATTTACATAATAGCATCTTTGGTACAGTGCCTGTTTAAATGGGTACTGAGTGCTTATGTGTTACCAAAACAAAACAAAACAAAAAAACAAATCAGGAGGCTCTACAAAATAGCTTAGAAAAACAAGTTTTCTATTTATTTAAAAATAAGTTTGTAGTTACTACATTGCAGGGACAGGAATTCTTACACATACATTCTAGTTTGTATAAAAGGATTCAAAGAATTATGCATCAAAACTAACATAGAAAGTGTCCACATAACAGTAAAGAAAGGTCCAATCAATATGTACAAAAAGAAAGGGCACTGCTATTCTGGTGTGAGACTGCCGTTTATAACATGATACTCCAGGTTTCTGGAAGGAAAAAACAAATACCTCAATAAAGCTAAATAATTTGTCTTTAAACTCTGTGTTACTTATTACATACAACAGATTTGCTTGCGTTTAACATTGTTTCCTGTACAAAATAAGTATAATTTTAATTTGAAAATGTGTCAGTTTCAACTTTAACCCTCTAGGTCAGTTACTTTTAAAAAATTGAGCTACATTCTACACGTCTAAATATCGTGTGACAGGATTTAAGTTTTCTAAAAGATCTTTAATAAAGACCTCATCTTCTTGCAGTTTTAATATGGTCCAAAAATGTAACTTTGTATTTTGCCTCAATTTATAGTTTACCATTGTGATTGATCAACACACACAATCTTAAAAGTAATGAGCATGTGTGTGCCTCTCTGCATCGTATCATGTGTACTATATATCATCTCAAACCTATTCTCTTAGCTCCTTAAATGTAGAAACTCATAGCCACCCACTATTATGTATTTGGTTTGTGCCATATAAAGGTTAATTTCCTGATGATTTTATCTGCATTAAAAAAGTATTTCAACACAGAGCTATCAAAACTAAAAATAACATATATTTTTATACCTCATAATGTTTTCTAATTGTTTAACTGCAGTGTGTACAAGATTTATCTCTGGAGCGTCAAAAGTGGTAGTACTTACAGTCTTCTGACTCAATTTGACCTCTTCTTGGTTACTGTACATTGTACAAAAACATCATTTGTAGTGCTTAGCTCAGTGTAATTAAGAACATAAGTAGTTTCTTAGTAAATGTAATATTTAGTTCAAATCACTTGGAAATTTGGGGAACCAAGGGTAAGTGCAAGGAGGAAAGTTAAGGAAAAGGTGTATTTTTTCAAATTTTAATAGGAAAATAAATTCTCACCTAAATATAACTAAACCACATCACAACCTGTTATTTAAAAAATACTTTCTTAAATACTTTCTTAGTAGGGGAGTAATTCACAGAACATAAAAGTACTTCCTCTTTTATGACTTTTAAAATCATGTATTTCCTGCATATAAGGAGAATGCTTATAGCCCTTTAAACACTCAAGCATCTTGGTCCTTTCAACCTACTTAAAAACAAATTTCAGGTGAACAAAAACATTCAGAATAACAATTTGTTTTCATTAAATAGAAAACAAAATCAAAATTGCTTCCAGTTGACATGTGAGAGATACATAGGTATGCATGGATAAAATGGAATGCTAGAATACTATTAACTAGAGGAACTAATTTATAAGTCAGATTTTTAAAACATGTAAATGTGAATATCACATAAGCAAAAATGTTATTTGAATACATTTGTTAAAATGTCTGATTAATATACTACACTGCAGATAAGGGGCATTACTATAGATGTTAACATAATGCTGCATGAGGATCTTTTTGCAGACCAGTCTATCTTACGCAATTCACTTCCAAGTGATACTAAATTCAGCCAAACTCATATCTCAGATGTGACATGATCAAGCTCACAATTATTCTACACAGTTATTTTAATTAAATTTAAGGGGGAAGATACTTTCATAATAATTGTAACAAATAGTCTTCAAATTTGTGGTGAAGTTGTGCCAATAAAAACAATGCAAACAAGACCAACATTCTTTAGCACATAAATTTATGCAGAAAAGTGTAATGACATAATAGCAGATTGCCAAGGAAAAATTTTAAGAAGGTATATATCTATTGCCCAGAGTTGTGAGGCTGTAATTAAACTGAACGTTTAAACTGCTATTTGCAACATTTTATAACTTTTTAAGATATGATTAGGACTGGAGGCTGTTGGAGGGGAAGGGAAAGAATATTAGAGTTAGGTACTTAAAAATATATAAATTGATATATATTTTCCATGAATTCTGAAAATTTCAATAAACTTGAGGTTTTTATTGCTCACCTAAGACAACTGTCAATATTTCCTTTTGGCCTACAAAGAGTACATACATGGTGTCACTGTCTCAAAGAGGGTATTTTTCCAATATTTTTGATATTTCGTCAAACAGAACAAAAATATGATGATGACTTAAACTGCTCAATTCAACTTTTGCAATGTATAGAAGCTAAATTATAAAAATATAAAATCTAAATATATCTGGTATTACTAATACATTTTTAAGTGTTTCAATTACAAAGAATCTGAATCCAAGTCATTTTGCTTTACTAAGAAACCAGTGTCTAATGATGTCCAAATAAGGTCATAAATATACAGTGTCTTTAGAACAGGAATAGTACATTTACTTGTTGCAGGTAAGATGGTAAATACTCATTTCTTTGCTCAAGAGTTAGAACTAATCCATACATCGTACTAGAGGTATATTCCACTCTACGACTGTACGCTCTTCTTCTGTACACACCTTAAAACTGTACACATAATTTTTACAAAAATGGATTTATAGCCTATTTTTTTTCCAACACAATGCAGATAACATCAGGAAATTACATGTTTCAAAGAGATTGCCTTCAAAAGCAACACATTACTTTAATGACTTAAATCTCAAACATACACATTATTCTCAATAATGGTGTAACTGAAAGAGTCATTTTACTATACAACCAAGCCATCCATTTCTGCATTATGAAGAGTTTAACTACTGAATTTTAATTATATAGTTAAATATATTTGTTAGAAAAAAATAAATATACAAAAACCTGAAAAATTTGAAATTATTTCTCAACTGCAAAATCACAGCAATCCAGTTAAGATCTGGAAAATGGTTTACTTAATTTCACAGGAGGATTTCTATACAAATTTAGTTACAAATGATCTAAAAAGCCCAAATGCATCACTTTCCGTTGTTCTTCAATACAATTAAATGACGGCTAACATTTATCTCTATCAGGAATAAGTAAAGAAATAAAATTATGTAATGTATTTTGCCAAGTTTCAATTAAAGACTTTATTTCTCTACATAAGGGTCATGCTGATACATATTTTCCCATCCTCACTTTTTAAAAATGTAGTATCTGAAAATTTTGGTTACATTTTTGTACCATACCAGTCCTCAGAAAATACTACATTCTTTAAACTTTTTAAAAAATGGACAATAATTTTTAAACAATAGAAATGGTATTTATGTTGGTTTTTAAGGTATAAAATAACTAACTGTACCATAAACAAATAAATAACTGCTTTCCTTTTCCATAGCAGTACATATAGCAATACATTCTCCTAAGTCATATAGTTATCATTTACAATAGACAACTTAATTTTACTAATGATGCAAAAAATAATAGAATACAAGGCACAATCATTAAATGGAATTTTTCTTTAGGGTGTATATTGACATACCAGCGTGATAAGGATACCATAAAAAGTGCAGAAAAAACACAATGTGCAATGAGACCACTGTATAAAACATGATTGCATAAAAAGTGATTTGGCCTATTTTAACCTTTAATAATTGAAAATAACCAATCTTCCCCTTAAAATTAAACTATAAAGTATGACATTTTAAAATTATTTTTATTCTACCACTATCTAAAAAATCCTGAAAAAAGAATTTATACCTGGGTAATAGTATATAAGTATGTGTTTGTATATATATTTAATTATACCCATTTATCAATATATACACATACACACACAGACACATTTCTTTGTAAGTCATTTTAGCCTATTAGATATGTCTAAAGTTTAGAAATGACATTAATCCAGATCAACAAGTAAACATCAAATCCCATACCTTTTTCCTGTATTTTCCTTGAATCCTTTAACCACTTAAACATCTTCTCTAAAACATCTCTGTCAAAGGACCCACCAGTGCATTATTTTCTACTATTAAGTACCAAAAAAAGATACATCTCAGCATAACTCTTTTTAATAACATGCTCTTTAGAATAATATATAGCCTTTCCAATATTGAAAAGTGTATGCTGTCCTGACAGTCAAAAACAGGCTTTCCACTGCACTGATTCTCAGTCTTTGGCACAATAAACAGAGATCGAGTGATTGATATAAGAATCAAGGTCTGAAAAATTAGACAGTCAAATGTTTTCCAATGTGGATATGTTTCCTTTTCATCAGTACATTTTCTCTTACGTTTGGCAGAAATGGAATACAGCAAAAGCCTTGTCTAGATTCTTTGTAGATGAACATTCTATAATTAAAATTAAGCTTTTTAGGGCATCAAATGGTGGGAATTTTATATTTATCTTTAGAGGAAACACACTTAATTTACTGCTACTCTGGTAACATCTGTCTTCCTAGGGGCACGACTTCTGCATCAATAGAAATGTACCTGGCTTGGTCAAAAATAATTCATTTTAACATGAAATGCTCTATCACTAGGAATATTATGCTCCTTAAGAATGTAGCAGAACTGTCTTTTCCAGAAATAAACTGGGAATTCATTATAGGTCCTCAATTTCTTTTGTTTCAAACAGTGAATGAAATGAATGTTGAAATGCATAACCTATCTAAGGGCAATAAATAGCAAACATTTAAAATATATATGTATATATTTATATATATATATATATTCATTTAAAGAAGTGAAGTGTCTTGTAAGTTTGTTTGTTTTTTTGCAAATCAAATCATAACATTCCCTAATCCACCATAGCAGCAAGGAAGCAGAAGCCTTAGTTCTACATATTCCTTAACTGTACCTGCTTTATGATTTTGAAGTAAAATATTTTGGTACAAGTTACCAACCAATTAAATTAGCTTTTGCTTTTTCAGTCAACTTTCGGACTCGTCCTCGACTAGAAGTTCCAAAAGTCAAAGAGGTGTCTTCGAACAACAGCTGCCTTTGCTCCTCTTCAGAATCATCCTCATTATAGAAAGCTGTCCTTCGACCTTGATTTCTAGTTCTCATGTGGGGTTCAGAGCCTTTAAGTTCCTCAAACTCTTCTTCCTCATCCATAGGATCATCTGTCTTTTTTCTGTTACTTCTCCTTAGCATTTTAACACTTGTAGGAACTATGAGATCTGAATCTAGTTTTTGTGTCTTCATCTTCCTTTTCGGTTTTCTGCCTCCACGACTTTTTTTCTGTAACAAATCCTCCTTTACAGTATTAGCGTCAGAAAGAAAACTGCATGTAGAAGAAGGAACCACTTCATCTCTGATTGAATGCACACTATTTTGCTCTGAATTTTCTGGCTTTGCATATGGTAGCTTTTTGGGTTTTCTACCCCTTTTCTTGTGTATAACTTCACCACTGCTGGTATTAACTTCTACCTTAGGCTTCCTTCCAGGTCCTCTCTTCACAAGTTTGGATGGCTGCCCTCCATGGCCATTTACTTGAATGCTTCCTGGTACGAGAGCATTGTTCTTACAATCTGCTAAAAAGGAACAACAGCACATTTAATATATGGAATTGCTTTTTTTATTTGACCCTCAAACTAGTCATTAAGGACACTGCTATACTTATGTAGCAACATAATTCTGATTTCTGTTTTTAGTAAAATGAGAAAAAGAGCCAACAAAAGGCTAATAGTTTAATGATATTTTCTACTTAAAATTCAGAGGAGGAAAAGATCCTCAATGAAGTAATTAATGACTTCACAAGAGGAAAATGAAACTCAGAACAAATAAATAACCTGTTAATACTGTAAACTATGACTGAGCTGGGATTAGCCAAGATTTCTTACTCCACTATTACCTTTACTACATGTTGTAATATAAAAGCATTGTTTCCATTGCACAAAATGACCCTATATACTTGTATGGAACTTAGCAACCACAAAGAACCTTATTGTTCACCTCATTAAAAAGTTTTTTGTATTCCTACCTTTAAGCAGCTCAATTATGGAAATGATCTTAGTATAAAATCTATGACATTTTAACTTGGTAATCTGAATACATAAGCAGATCATCCCCTTCTACTTAGCTCTAATCACTTTTTCCTACTAGGGATGGAATAAAAAGGGACTATCAAGAGTGGAATGATTCATTCCCTTTTTGGATGTGATCATCACACCCTCTCTAGGATCACAGAAGAGTTTACAGTCTAACTATTTCAAGTAAAAAGGACCTCCTCTCCTATCACATAAGAGGTTTAAGAGTACATCTAGTGGAATAATTTACATCAGTTATTCTCCAAAAACTACCAATACCTTTGATATTCTTCATCTATCCTAACTACAAGAGTAGAAATAAGTTACTCTTGGTCATAAACTGTGCTCTCAAAATTGTTTAAAAAGGATGAAATAAACAACCAAACAGCACTTTTCTTCACAGGCTCTTTGGAATGGTCCTATATCCTTATGTAACCGAATCGCAAACGATTTATTATCATAAGGAGTACTAACTCATGTATCAATCAAATCTATTATGTATGCCACCATTATAACTGTAACAAACTTGATAAAGGTCATTATGGTTTATAAAAAATATAAAATTCTAGAGATCATGAACAGCCATTCTGTGTTAAAAAAAAAAATGCTATTACCCCATCAGCTGAAGGAAAAAGGTGATAAACATGTATTTCCACTAACTTTTTCCTTCAAAGTTCTGAGATTTTTTTTTGTTTAGTTGTGATGGGTGATCTGCAATGCAATATTCTAGAGGAAATTCATAAAAAGATGGAAACAGCTTCTCAAGAGAATGTTTCTTCATAATGGTATTATATTTTGTCATAGGTTTGAATTATCCTTCATAAATATAAAGAAAAAAAATCAAGTCACAAGAGGTCAGAGCCAGAAGCAGCGGGAAAAGGCAAAGCCCTCATTTCCTGACCCCCAGAGTACAAATAACTTTCTTTAGTGGTTTTCTGGCATAATGAAGGAAAGGGGAACAGGGAGAAGTGTGTGTCTTTGTGTGTGTGTGTGTGTGTGTGTGTGTGTGTGTGTGAGAGAGAGAGAGAGAGAGAGAGAGTAAATTAAGCATTTTCTAACATGATTACACTTAACCTGTCTGAGGATTCTATATATCTTGTTTTATATTAAGACTACTGACAAGGAATCTAAATATCCAGTCCACGTACCCACTATAGAAATTCTATAGTGTGGCTTCAAGGACTCCATGAACTTCTTGAAATGGTCTAAATTTTGTGTGAGTACAAAATTTTGCATTTTCTGGAGGAAAGAACTACAGGTTTCATCAACATTACAAAGCAATACATAAACTAAAAAGGTTAAGAACAAATGCAGCTCTCTTTATGTGGATCTGTGCCGTTCAAGAAGGTAGTTACTAACCATGTGGCTACTGAGCATTCGAAATACAGCTATGCAACTGAGAAACTGAATTTTTAATTAAACTGAAATGTGAATACTGAAGCACTGTACATTTTGAAATACTGATCACATGTTGAAATAATATTTTGGATATAATGGAGTAAATAATTAAAATTGGTAACTTCCACCTGTTATTGCATGTAGTAGTTACTAGAAAACTTGAACCATGTGTATGTCATGGTTTATATTATATTTCTACTTGACAGCACTGCCTCTTGATTCTAATAGGTAATTCAGGTATCAATAGTTATTACTGTACTGATAACTCTTATATATTTGTGATACTCAAACCTTATAAATCAAATTGGACCTATCATAATGCTAGAACCAATTCACTATACACATTTGATTTCTGTAGGGCACAAAGTGACAGAATCAAAGCCAATATATTATACAAAACTTTTAATTCAGTTCAGAAAGGAAGCAAATATAAAAATATAAAAAACTCATATATACAAAATCATTTGCTTCTTTATCAGTACATGTGTTGCCCAAGCGAGCATACTTGCTTCTTAATTCACTTATTGTCCATTATTATACTAAGTATAGGTGATTAGAAAAAGTAATTAAACAGAGAAGTTCAGATTCTACTGGATACAGACATATATAAAGAATATTCTACCACAAAAAGCAATGAATAGGTATTCTGGGAACATAAAAGATGAAATGCTTGATTTGGTCTAAAGAACCCAAGAAGAAGCTTCCTGGAATAGATGCAATTACAAAGTGAGACTTGAAAAGTAATAGGAAACCATTAAATTGGGAGGAAAAAAAGACATTCAAATAAGGAAGAAAAGGACAATGAAAATTCAGGGACTTCCAAGTTATAGAATAGCTGGCACATAAAAAGGAGAAAGAAAGTAAAGAAAGCTGGAATGTTAGGCAGCAGCCAAGTAAAGAAGAGTCTTATATAATAGGTAAAAACATTAACTCCATGTATGATTTGAAAGCAGGGAAGGATTTAAAGTGGGTGCATGTGTATGGGCGTACACACAACGTGTGCTAGGGATAAATGATCAGAGAGATCACTTGCACACAATATGGAAGACAGACTGGTTAAGGAAGAGCTGAGAATCAAGACAGTGAGACCAGTTAGGAAACTAGGACAAGAGTCCAGGTGAGAAATTATGTAGGTCTGAATTAGGAACATAGAAGTGAGAGGAGGAATGGATCTTAACAGATTTTAAGGAACCAGAAATAACAAGAACTAATGACTGTGAAGTAGGTCTGGAAGAGGCCAGATGACTCCCTGATTTGAAGTTTGTGTAGGGGGTAGGTCCCAACACCATTCATCAAAAAGAGAACGTTTCGGTAGAAAAATTAAATGTTGAGAGGTTTCTGAGAAGAACATTAAAGAGGAAATTGTTTAGGCATACTCTGGAAGTCATGACACAAAATGCTTATTCTTGAGCTGCTTCCTCCCAACTAGCCGTCATTGTTTTAACATGTCACAGAATGTGTTATGTTCACCATTTTTCAAATCTCATGTTTGAAGACCTCATGTCTTAACAATGCAAATCTGCAGATGACAGAATCTGGAAGCTTAACTCTAAAGGATTAAAAGTTGTATGAGATGGGGCGCCTGGGTGGCTCAGTGAGTTAAAGCCTCTGCCTTCGGCTCAGGTCATGATCCCAGCATCCTGGGATAGAGCCCCGCATCGGGCTCTCTGCTCTGCGGAGAGCCTGCTTCCTCCTCTCTCTGCCTGCCTCCCTGCCTGCTTGTGATCTCTGTCTGTCAAATAAATAAATAAAATCTTTAAAAAAAAAAAAAAAAAGTTGTATGAGATAATAGAGGTTTGGCTGTAGACAACCCTGATGAGTTACTATTTAATGAAGGGCAGTGTGCTGAATTTTGTGATGTAAGAATTTAAATTTTCTAGAAAAGTAAAGACTGTTACATCGGGTTAATTAAATCCAATTTAATTTAAACTTCTTGAATACACTTTAAAAAAAAAAAGATTTTATTTATTTATTTGAAAGTGAGAGAGAGAGAGAGAGAGAGAGATCATGAGCAGTGGGAAGGGGAAGAGGAAGCAGCAGACTCCCCACTGAGCAGAAAGCCCAATGCAAGACTCAATCCCAGGACCCTGGCATCATGATTCGAGCCAAAGGCAGATGCTCAACCAACTGAGCCAGCCAGGTACCCTTGAATACACTGTCTAAAATGTTGTAATAATAAAGTCAGAAACTATTCAATTCATATCACTAAAAGCCTTTGATTCTAGAATTTGTTTTTATTTCCATATAGCAAGTTTTTTATGGCTTTTAATTTAAAGTTTAATGACAATACAGTTTGCTTTGGGCACAAAGCTGCAAATCAAAAGATGTCTCACTGAATGTATCAACTAGTAGAGAATGTGTGACTTTTTTTTTTTTTAATTTTATTTATTCATTTGACAGACAGAGATCACAAGTAGGCAGAGAGGCAGGCAGAGAGAGGAGGAAGCAGGCTCCCTGCTGAGCAGAGAGTCCGATGCGGGGCTCGATCCCAGGACTCTGGGATCATGACCTGAGCTGAAGGCAGAGGCTTTAACCCACTGAGCTACCCAGGTGCCCCAGAATGTGTGACTTTTAAATGGGCAACCTAATAAGTGGATGTAAGTACTACCTCTGACAAAAAGCATCATTTTTAAGAAGTATCTACTATGTATCTTGGAAGATAATAACACCTTACCTTGCTCAATGACAGGTGAGGACTTTGTAAGAGTGGATGTTTTAGAGAGTACAGATGATTTCACTTTACGTTTGACTGGCTTTTCCTTTTCCATGTTTTCTTTCGCAGAACTATTTCTAGTGCCATGACTGATACTGGATTGACCAGGGCTTGAAAGAGTATTCAAGGTTTTGGAATGTTTCACAGAATTCTCTAGAACTAAAATACACACACACACACAAGATTAAAAGCTAGGAGTTATTTAACCTAAAAACAAGCAAGGAAGTAGGGATTACTTCTAACCTGAATTGCTTGAATTAGCCAAAAGGATAAAACCTATGAGTTGCTTTATGCTTCCTTAAGAAATTAACTTTCAAATAGGAAAATACATAAATACATAAATAAATACAGGAATACATAAATAAACTCTTAACAGTTCAGACCTTTTTGACACTGTCTAGTCACTTCAAGATCAGGAAGGCAAGCCTTGGCAAATTGTTACCAAGTCTGGGTACCAGGATTTAAATTCAGGCAGTCCGGATCGGAGTTGCCATTTTTAAGCATTATTCTACACTGACACTCCTAAACATCAATTTTTTCTTACTAAAAACAAAAACAAACAATAAAGGGAGCAAAACTAACACTGTCTGCTGGAATTTACTAAAACCCAGTGTACCTCATTTGGCAAAATAAAAGCTTAAATTAAAAAAATACACATTCTTCAATTTGGAAACTGTAACTGATTCTTACTTGTTTTCCCTGGCACTGCAGATGTATTAGCTTTTGAAATTAAAGTCTTTGCTGCTGAAGAAGTAGATGGTTGCTCAGTGGTTACTGGATCTATAACCAGTCGATTGCTTCTGGTTCGAACTACAGAACTGGATTCTGTTTTACCATTTATCTGAGTGGCATTATGCCGTGGTGGTATTGTTCGTGTAGGTGTAGAGAATGGAGAGGTAGAGATATCTGACTTTAGCTGGGGCTTTAACGTCCTTTTTTTCCTTTCAGGGCTGTAAATAAAATAATATCATTAGTTATTCTTATAGCTTCACGTACATGAATAAAATAGTTTTATGCTGTTGGATTCAATATTTGTACTATTATGAAATATGTTAAAATATGAGATTTGTAGTGGATTTCATATGATTGTGAGCCTTTGAAAGTGAATATTTAGTGAAGGATTGCCATAAATGCTACAGTTATATGACAGAAAGCATGATGCCATCACTATCCTAAAAATGCTGTTTTACTGTACAGATTTAGCAGTTTGAATTTAAGCACTTACACTAGTATAGCTTTAGTTAAAAGATTAAAAATCCTCCACATCTTAGGAACTTGCATGTCAAATATATCATTCTGCAATATAGGGAATAGTAAAGGAAGTATTAAAAAAACACCGAGTTCTATCATTTAGATGACAAAGTTATAGATCAGTTGATGCTTTTTAAAATAAATCAAATACCTTGATGCAGCACTACTGGAAACAGAGCTGCTTCTATTTCTTTTCTTCCTCCTTTTGGTTATTGTATTTCTTTTGTGAAAACGAAGAGCAGATTTATAATCTGATAAAACTGAACTAATGTGTTCTTCAAAGAAAGCAGACAGGCGCAAACTCATGCTGTAAATCTGTAGTAAGAAAAAAACGTGTTTAAACATTCCTCAAAGGAAAATGCTTGTTCAGTAAATATTAACATATAACTTGAGTATTTTTCTAGCAAAAAGTTTTAACAATTTAAACACTACTTTTTCCCAATCTCTTTGGATGAAGAGCAAAACTAAAGCATTTTTACAATTACTATTTCTATATATAGATTAGAAATATTCCAAGATTTTAGATCTTTTTTTTTAAAGATTTTATTTTTAAGTAATCTCAACAACCAACACAGGGCTCAAATTTACAACCCCGAGACCAACAGTTGCATGCTCTACCAACTGAGACAGCCAGGCACCTCTCAAGATTACAGATTCTTAAAGAAAAGCCCTAGTATTAATATACATGGCTCATGTAGACAAAATTCCTGTGAACTCTATCACACTGAAACTATCCCTGAGGTTCTGAACCTGTTTTCCATTGTTACTTAGGATTAGCATCTATTCTTTTTCATTTCATTTCCTTGTATCTTCCCTTTGTGATGTCTTGTCAGCCCAAAGAGAGATAAATGATACTTATAACTTAACTCATTTTTAGAAATCATTCACAAATATGCCTTTCCATTAATGCAAAAAACAGCTGGAAAAGTTAAGCCCACATAACCTTAATATATACCAGGACAATATGTAGTTGTATGTGTTAAGAAAAGCATTCCTAAACATTAGTGACATCACTTATTCTATAGAAGAAAAGAAATAGAAAGATGTGAATCCTTTTCCCCTAGGATACTATTAAGAACATAATAAAAAAAAAAAAATAGAAAGTCAATCTTGCTGTAAATTTTAATTAAAGCAACATTTAGTTACTTAGCCTACTTTTTACTGATTTCATTTAATGTAAACATAAATAAAACAATTTAATTATATACCCTTGATCTTTTGCTTGGTGTATAGGCCTTTGAATTGCTAAAAATAAGTCTGACATCTTTACATAATTCCATTGGTGACTCATAATTCCCAGCCTCTAAAGTTTCTCTAACAGTAGCAAAATCCATTGGAGTGTCAATGATGTCTCTGTAGTCCTAAGAGAAGAAAAACAGGTGGTATTATTAACATTACTACCACAAAATATTACTACTCAGTACAGGGATTCACATACAATTTCTGTGGTAAGTACAAGTCCTACAACTTTTAATAATCCCTTATTTTCCTCATCAAGGCTCCTTTTTTCTAATAGTTTTTATTTTTTCATGCCCTTTCCTTTTTTTCTTATCATTAATGGTGCTATTTTCTTACATTATATATGTATCTATCTGGCATCCATTCATCATAGGGCTAATTACATTAATTATATCTTCTTAATTTCTGTATTCCTGATGCTCTGATCTTTTGGGTTCCTTACAGACCTGAGGAGAGACTGTCCTTCCTAGGGCCAACTAATTCTTAAAGACAGCATAAAGCTGCACTGAGAACACATCTTTCATATGTAAACCAACCATCTCCTTATCTAATTCCAACACACCAAGCCAGTATTTCCTCTGCTTTGAATTGTCCTAAGGTTCAGTTACCAGACAACTAGAGACCACCCCTCTGCCCCAAAGCCCATTGGAATTATTCAAACTAGCCAGTCCTAAAGTGTTCACCCTCTGTCTTGACTCTCTCATAGAAATAGAGTGCAATAAAGGCTCTGGCTTAAGCATCTCCCTTACTCCTGTTTCCTGCCACTGGACCGAAACCTGCTGTTTCCTTTGTGGCTCTAACTGGCATTCAATGGCAACATCTCTGGGACTTGTACACACATTAAATTTCCTTTTAAGCCCCATAATCATTTCCTCCTGTGGCAATGTTGACTGTACCATATAATACCATATCTAACATGTACATTCTTAGAACAAATGGGTATTGCATTTTGTCAAATGCTTTTTCAAATGCATTAATTGATATGATCATGTAATTTCTTTTAATATGATGAATTACACTGACTGATTTTTGAATACTGAATGAATCTTACATCCCTGGATAAAAACACCATTTTATGGATTTTCTCTATTGTTTTTCTATTTTCGGTTTCATTCAATTTTGCTTTTTGTATTTCCCATCTTCTGCTCACTGTAGGTTAGTTTTATTTTTATTTTTCTAGGTTCTTGATGAAAGAGCATGGGTTACTGATTTGAGACTTCTCTTCTGATGTACTATTTAGTGATATAAATTTCCCTGCATTGTTTTAGCTTCACCCTACAATTTTGATGTTGTATTTTCATTTATTAGTTCAATGTGCTTTATTTCCCATAAGACTTCTTTGATCTCGGGACGCCTGGGTGGCTCAGTTGGTTGAGCAGCTGCCTTCGGCTCAGGTCATGATCCCAGTGTCCTGGGATCGAGTCCCACATCGGGCTCCTTGCTTGGCGGGGAGCCTGCTTCTCCCTCTGCCTCTGCCTGCCATTCTGTCTGCCTGTGCTTGCTCTCTCTCCCTCTCTCTCTGACAAAAAAAAAAAAAATCTTTTAAAAAAAAAAAAAAAAAAAAAAAGACTTCTTTGATCTCAAAGATTATTTGGAGGCATATTTATTTAGTTATCAATTAAGTGATCAGAGATTTTCCTGTTACTTTTATTTTTGGTTTGATTTCACTGTGGCTGGAAAACACACTGTATGATTTCAATTACATTTGTCATTTTATTGTTTTCTATTTGTTTTGCTGTTTATTTTTTCCCCCAATCTTCCTGTGGGTTACTTGAACTGATTTCATTTGATTCATGCATTATGTTTATTACTGTAACTCTCTGTTATAATTTTTTTAAGTCGTTGCTCAGGTATTTACAATATATACAAAATTAGTAAAATACACTGGTGTCACACAAAAAATTAAATTCAAAATGGATTAAAGAACTAAATGTGAGACCTGAAACCATAAAAATCCTAAAAAAGAACATAGGCAGTAATCTCTTTGCTATCAGCCATAACAACTTTTTTCTAGATATGTATTCTGAGGCAAGGGAAACAAAAGCAAAAATAAACAATTGGGACTACATCAAAATAAAAAGCTTCTACACAGTGAAGTAAACAAGTGACAAAACTAAAGGCAACCTGTGGAATGGGAGAAGGTCTTTGCAAATAACATCCCATAAAGGGTTATATCCAAAACATACAAAGAACTTATAAAACTCAACATCCTCAAAACAAGTAATCTGATTAAAAATGTAAGAAGGCATGAACAGACATTTCTCTAAAGAAATATAGATGGCCAAGAGATACATGAAAAGATGCTCATCATCACTTACCATCAGGGAAATGCAAATCAAAACATTATTGTAATGAGATAACACCTCACACCTGTCAGAATGGCAACGACACAATAAACAACAGGTGTTGGCAAGGATGTGGAGAAAAAGGGACATCCATACATTGTTGGTGGGAATGCAAACTGGTACAGCCACAGGAGAAAACAGTATAGAGGTTCCTCAAAAAATTAAAAATAGAACTACCCTATGATCTAACAATCTCATTACTGAGTATTTAACCAAAGAATACAAGAAAACTAATTAAAAAGGATACATGAACCTATATGTTTATAGCAGCATTAATGAAGAATGGATAAATAAGATGTGATAAACACACACACACACACACACACACACACGAAATGGACTATTACTCATCCATAAAAAAGAATGAAATCTTGCCATCTGCAAGGACATAAATGGAGCTAGAGAGTATATGCTAAGCAAAATAAATCAGTCAGAGAAAGACAAATACTACAGGGTTTCACTCGTGCATAGAATTTCAGAAACAAAACAAAAAAGCAATGGGGAAAAAATTAGAGAAAGAGAGAGACTAAGTAAGAAACGGACTTTTTTTTTTTTTTTTTAGATTTTATTTATTTTTTTGACAGAGAGAAATCACAAGTAGGCAGAGAGGCAAGCAGAGAGAGAGAGAGGAGGAAGCAGGCTCCCTGCAGAGCAGAGAGTCCGATGTGGGGCTCGATCCCAGGACCCTGAGATCATGACCTGAGCTGAAGGCAGAGGCTTAACCCACTGAGCCACCCAGGCGCCCCAAGAAACGGACTTTTAATTATAGAGAACTAATGGTTACTAAAAGGGACTAAAGACCGCACTTGTCATCATGAGCACAGGGTGATGTATGAAAGTGCTGAATCGCTACACTGCACACCTGAAACTAACACCACACTGTATGTTAACTGGAATGAAAATAAAAACTTAAAAGATAGAAATAGAAAAGAACAACATATCCAAAATGTAAATTGTGATTTCAGATTTTCCTGTGAAATGAAATCATATAAATGGCCTTAAAAAAAGTACATATCTGAAACCTTGACTCTTTTTTTTTTTTTTAAAGATTTTATTTATTTATTTGTCAGAGAGAGAGAGAGAGAGAGAGAATGAGAGAGAGAAAGCACAAGCAGGAGGAGTGGCAGGCAGAGGGAGAAGCGGGTTCCCTGATGAGCAAGGAGCCCGATGGGGGACTTGATCTCGAGACCCTGGGATCATCACCTGAGACAAAGGCAGATGCTTTACCAACTGAGCCACCCAGGTGTCCCTGAAACCTTGACTCTTAAGATAGCTATGTGTGGTGGGTGAGGGGGTAAGTTAAAGAAGTTATGAAATTGCTTTATGCAATGGTAACATCATCTGAACAGTGTCTAACCTCTCTAACCTCTTAAAGGTAACTAACAACTTTGACACAAACTATAATTACTTGGATATTGAATATTATGACATATTGTCTTTACAAACTTCACAGATTTTAGGGAAATGTTAAATATATTTATGTAAAACATTTCATTTCTCTTGATTTGTTTCATGGATTTCCATTAGTCAGTATAGTATATGGTAACCACTCAATACACCTCTGTTGAATAAATGAATGGGATAGAACATTTAGCATGCTAATTTGCATAAAAATTTAATTTTTAAAATCTTGCTTTAAATATTTGATTAAATTCAATACAAAAGCTGAAGTATGAAGAATATGACTGCTTTAAGTATCCTGCTAGAGTTAGGCTGACAGTTAAGAGTTAATTCTGAGGGTGCCTGGGTGGCTCAGTGGGTTAAAGCCTCTGCCTTCAGCTCAGGTCATGGTCCCAGGGTCCTGGGATCAAGGCCCGCATCGGGCTCTCTGCTTGGCGGGAGCCTGCTTCCTCCTCTCTCTCTCTGACTGCCTCTCTGCCTACTTGTGATCTCTGTCAAATAAATAAATAAAATCTTTAAAAAAACAAAAAAAGAGTTAATTCTGAAATATAGAAAGTGATAAATCCAGTTTTCTCCTTGATAACAGTAATAAAAAAAGTAAACAGTCCTGGGGCACCTGGGAGGCTCAGTGGGTTAAACCTCTGCCTTCAGCTCAGGTCATGATCCCAGGGTCCTGGGATCGAGCCCCGCACTGGGCTCTCTGCTCAGCGGGGAGCCTGCTTCCCCCTCTCTCTCTGCCTGCCTCTCTACTTGTGATCTTTGTCTGCCAAATAGATTAATAAAAATCTTAAAAAAAAAAAAAAAAAGTAAATAGTCCTAAGTCTTCACACAACCCTCCATCAAAGGGTACTATAAGAAACAAGTGATCAAATTAGAATTTTTTCTTGTTTCTTCTACTTGTCTGCTAATACTTTTGGCTGGTGGAAGGAGAAGGTCTAAATACTGTTCTCATTATTTTAAATACTTATGAGAAACTACATTCTTATAAATTAGTTACTCTCTAGGAATACTGCATATAGCTCTGGTGCATAAGATATACAAAATATGGGCTCTTGTTCTCACTTTGCCAACAGCTACATATATTGGAGAGATGCTTAATGTGAGCCTCAGTTCAACATTAGTAAAATGGATACTGTACCAGTATCCAGAATTGGATATATAAGGCCACACACACACACACACACACACACACACACACACACACACACATACATATATATATATATATATATATATATATATATATATATATATATATATAGTAGATATTTGTATTCTGAAATTTTCCCCAGAAAGGAAGAGACAGATATAAGCTTTAATGTTTAGATTCTAGACACCTAAGTATAATTATGGAGAGTCATGGAAATAGGTCCCTCCCATATTTTTTGTATGGTTGTTTTAACATTTTTCTTTTGTCCTCAGAGTTTTGCTTTTTGACTATTATTCTAGGAAAATATTTTTTCATCCTGGTCAGGAGTCATGCTTTGTCAAATGTTTCTCCACCCTAGAAAATGTATACAGCCATTAATTCCTCAAATACTGCCCCTCTCCCATTCTGTCTACTCTCTCTCTCACTGAATTTTTTCATCTATCTACCATATCTCTCCTAATCTTCCGAAAGCTTAATTTCAATGATTTTACATTTTATTTTCCGAAATTGTATTTAGTTTAAATTTTTAAAAATACCTGCCTCACTCCTTTTCCCACTCAAGTAAGGTCTTTTTTTGTCTTATGCTTCTAATCTCTCCATTTTATCTCTTAAACCAAAATAACAAGTTCAAATTTAATTGGCAGCATTTCATTCCTCTTTCTCAGTGGTACATTAAAGTCAGTCATTGGTATTTTAGATTTGATGAAGTATACAGTATTTCAGAAATACTCTTAAATACTCTAAACCAATTCTTTGTGGAGTCTTAGTTTAAGGTTCTTTGTTTTAAATACCATACTACTTGACTTAGATGCTCCACATAACCAAATACATGACAACATGTATTTAATAATGAAGAAATAAATGATAATTATAAGAAATAACAACGTAAATGGCTAATTGTTATATATGAGCTATATAGCAAACTGACAGGTAAGGAAAATATTTCCAAAAATACTTACTGGATATTCAAGGAGATCTACTGGCTGGCGGAAAGGCTCAGAATCTTCACACTGAAATATGAGATTTAACAATTCTTGACATTGTTTCTTCCATGCTTGAATATCGTAAGACTGAGCTCTGTTACGTAATCTTCTTCTAGGCTGATGGTCCTAAAATGAAAATGTTCAAATATAATAATAAAGTAACGTTTATACAGTAAAATTTGCATTTTTAAGGCAGTCTCATATAATTAGGTAATATACAGTTAATTTAAATAATAGAAAATATCATTCACCTAGTTCTGAAAACCATGTATTTTGTGATAGATATTTGAAGTAACACTTAATCTGTCTTTAAAAATACTGTAAGTTAAACAAAAACACTTTTAATACATTTTAATTCATATAAAGCACTCCTGCTAAAACGAGAAGTATCTTACCTTTCTTTTTCGGGTTGAAGTTCCTGGCACATCAGCATCTTTCTCTTCTTCCTTTGAAATAAGAATGTATCATGTTCATTAAACATTCTAGACTTCATTATAGTCTTTAGAGTTCATAGAATATTATAGCTGCTTATATGCCAATTATTACCTTTACACTTTGGAAAACCCACAACGTATGCTGGAACATTTTACGGATTCATTAGAAAGCCCCCCCCCCCACAATGTTTTAATAACTAGAACAAGAAAATTCTGGACCACTTTTTTGAAACTACAGCATTAGCCAAAACTAATTTTCATAATAGCATTTATCTGAAAAATACTATGTAAATTTCTTATATATAAAAAAAGACCAACACAGTCTGAATGATGAAATACGAAATATGAAATACCTCAGAGTCAGACAAAACTTTCTTCTTCATTGAATTGTACAGTGGAATTAAGTTGTAACAAGTCTGATCCCTAAACAACAAGGCAATGTTAGTATACAAGATTAGAGTTGTAAGATTTTTTTTCCCTTTAATTCTGTTAACAAAACCAGATGCTAAAGGCTTTCTTCATTGGTTGACTTCAAAACTGTATACCCACCCACCTACCCCCGCCCCTCCACCCTATGTGGAGCTTCCAGTCTGGTCTATTTCATTACATGAAACCCAATTCCCACCTTTACAGTCTTTATTCCGATCACTGCTATATGGCGAACACCTTCCATTCCTCAGCACACAAGGGAAAGCTATTACACGTCCTGTCTTCTGCTTCTTTTCATCCTTAAATGTTTAGTCATTCCCTAAAATTTTGTTTTTTAGTCATCTTCCCTTGTCACTACAGCTTTTGCCCTTTAATCTTATGTATCTGTAGTTTATCTGTGTAAATGAATTCTAAGTTCTTATAATTTGGTCGGACTCTTCTTGAGATTCCTACCATCATCTAAAATTTCACATGTTTAAACCTTATTTTCATTTCCCAGCCACTCCTCACCTCCTCCTATTTTCAACAGCATTACTATTCTTAGAGTAATGCATGGGTTTTCACTATTCTTTCCCTTGCGCCTCCTTATTAACCTAATCACTGGCCAAGTTCTGTGTTTCTTCCTTCAAAATCTCTTTGCTTCTGCCTCTTTCTCATTTCCATAAATTAAACCCTCATCATCTCTTAGTTAGATGTAGCAACCAATCTGCTATTTATGCTTTTTGTCTCTTCTCTATGAGTTAAGATTAGAAATGTATTCAAGATCTCCATGATCTGACTCAAATTCGTGATTTACTGCTGCTCTTGTACTCTCTACTTCACCTGATTTAAATTACTTAATTCCCTTAGTTACCCTTTACTTTCCTACCTCATGCCACTCCTTAACCCTAGAATGGCTTTCCTTTCATCTAATTTCTCCTAAATCTCTCAATATCTACCTTGTCCATAACAACCTAACACACTTCTCCCCTGTACCAAAAACTGCACTGTCATAAGCTAGAAGTGATCCTCATCTAAACTTTCACATAGACTCCCTTGTTAGTTTTTCCTTAAAATTTCTTTAAAAATTTATCTATGAAATTATACTGAGGGTAAATATACATTTCTCTCTCAAGTATCTCTCATATCACCTGATTATATAACCTATTGCTTGAAATTTGGCAAAATAACTCAATTAAAAAATAGAATAATCAAAATTGCAAGATATACCTAACATTTGAAAATTACTGTCAGCTAAAAGTGTATAAACATTTGTTATGTACCTCTAAGAAATGCCAGGGATTTTTAGATATATACAATATAAATGCTTTAAATACTAATCTAATAAGGTATTTCAAAATAACATTTGAAAGGAATACATTTTTATAGACTATTCCAAATATAAAAATAATTGTTTCATCTAAATTATTTCACTAAAGTGTGAATTTATGTATCACGCAATTTTATTAATTCCTGTCTCTGGAAAAAGAAACATACATATAATTCAAAATTATATACTCTTTATAATTAAAATATTACAAGCCATTATAATTAAGTTATATAAACAATCTTCCAAGGATAACTAATTCTTAATTACCAGTTTTAAGGGTGGGGGCACAAGTATAATAAAAATAGCTTCCAAACCATTTGGAAGGCAACAGGTTTCTTTAGAGAAATAAGGTAGAGCGTAGGATATAACATTTATTGTACTAATTTCCTTTGGTGTTTTCTTACATTGAAATTACCTATATTCCTTATCAAAAACAAACCCGTAACACCACAAAATGGCACCCTATGATTATTCTGAGTAATGAGAATGAAGCTACAGATGTTTTTTAAAGCACCTCAATAATCCCTGCATGTGAAAATGACAGTTAACAGCAGGTGACTACTTAAACTTAAATTATAAAATATATTCTCTCTTTACTGGAAAAAATTATCCAATAAAAATAACCTTAATATGAACTCAAGAGTAGTACTTTATACCGAACAGGAGTCATTCGTCTGGTTTCAGTTTAGAAGGCTCAATTCATTCTTCGGCTATATAAAATTCCTAAGGTAAAATATAAAAGTGTTGCTCCCTTAAATAGCTATAGTTATTATTCTTGGTTTAAGATCAATGAATGAGGAAGTAAACCTGAATTTTAAGAAGAATCTTGAAAGTTAAATTTAGTTTCTGATTGGACTACTTAAAATACTTTTTTACAAACTTGTCAGGCAATATAATGTTAAGATGAGAAATTCTTAGACGGAAGACACTCATTTACTGTGAAAATTAAACATGTACACCTCTAAAACGGTTTCCATAACTGTTAATAACAGATAGAGATATCTCCTACCTGTAATTATTATTTGGTTTAGAAGAACTATTTTAGGTAAAACATTGTATGTTCTATACATGCTTACCCTCATTATTATTGTCCAACGGTTAGATTTAGAGAAGGACCCATTTTTTAAATGTTAACGGTAGAACACAACTGTAACACAACTTTCATGATGTTTAGACAGACATTATATGCTTTCTATTTTGAATGGAACTAGTTTACAGCACAGCATGTGACATATATATAATTGATTTTACATTTTTATATTTTACATCTTCAAATAATGACAAATTAAGTATGAAAAAACTCACTTTATGAAATGTAGAAGAAGATCAGTCACAAACTTAGCAGATTTCACAATAGGGCTTCCAGGCTCATTAAATGTCCGTGTATTATGCTCTATGTATCGAACTTCCCACATTAGGGAAGAAACTCGCCTTAAACAAACAAAACATAAGTCTTAACATCATTATATTTAAAAATATTTGTACATAATTTAAAACCAAGGCATTCTAACTTTTCAATTACAATCTTTCCAATTACAAGACTCAAAAGTTTAAAATTTAAGAAAATATATAACCTCAACTGTTTTAGAGGAAATTAAAGAGAAACAACATTGTGTATTTGCATAGACAATGTCGCACCAGTTTAGACACACTAGATTACTGAGTGTCTTCTTTTCTTTCTGAATGTAAAGAAAAATCCAAAGATAACTTCTGGAATATCATCCAATATGCGGTCCAGTTCTACTTAAAATAACAAGGAAGAAAATACTCAGAAAATATTACTGATACTGATGTGTGAACAGAAATACAATTATATATAACTTAAAAATATATATACAATTACGGATAGAAGCATACACACAAGGTTTACGTATTCTAAAACAGAACCACAGGCATCTTCAGGGTACTTTACAGAACTGTAAAATAAGGTTTTAGATTAATGCCAAGCAGGGCAAACTGATTAGTAGTGGTTTAACAAGAGACAGATCCAGAAGTATCAGAGAGGAAACCATAAACTGCAAGAAATCTGAAGCCAATGAGTAAGGGAGAAACAAAAAAAAGCTGGAACAGTGAAAAAGCACATGAAGGCATAATTTTATTAAATAAGAACATAATTTCGGTCTATTAATTAGGTTCAAAAATAGGCAGTTTCTAATTTGTGGAAGGTTTGTGTTCTTAGATTTTTCTTATATTGGCTACTAAGCTAAGCTAATGCCCAAAAAGCCTGTTTAAGCTGTAATGTACCCTGAAATATAATACACCTTATCGGTTACCATGTTGAGCAGTATTTCTATGAGTATATTTACAACAATAGTGGGAGATGTCAGAAGCTTATCTTTGTAGCTGTAGTCCAACAATTATTGTATAGTAACAACTCTATCTCCCTTGAATGTAAAGAAATGTATTCTCCCCTATCTTGTTCCATCTCTCAAGCACTAAGTCCTATTACTAAGGCTTAGCGCAACTTAAGGGTCTAGGGAAAAGGATGTCGCTAAAAATTTCTTCACCATTTTAACTTAAACTTCTAACATGTGGTATTGAAAAAGATTTAAAGAAGTGTACTATGAAGGTAAGATGGCTGGGAGGCACATACAGTAATTTCCTGCTCATCTCTATGCTTTTCACAAATATTAATTTGCAAACCTAACCAAGATCAGAACAATCTTTAGAAACTCAAATTCAACATCTTAGTTTTCTTTACCCAGTGATTCTCAATGATTCTGGGTAAGTGATTCTACGTCGTATTTGGCAATGTTAAAAGACATTTTTTCTTTTTACAACTAAGGGCTGCTATTGGCACCTCAGTAGTAGAGGCAAGGATAGCCCCTCACAATGAAGAATTTTCTATCCCTAATTATCAGGAATGCTTTTGTTGAGAAACCCTGCTTTAGTAAGTTAAGAAATAATAAACAGTGTTTTCAGTGCAGGAACACAAAGTACCAAATTAGAATCATAATTTAAGTAAAAAAAAACCACCAAAGGCACATTTTATATTAAAAATATAAATACAAAATACTGGGGCGCCTGGGTGGCTCAGTTGGTTAAATGTCTGCTATCAGCTCAGGTCCTAATCCCAGAGTCCTGGGATCGAGCCCCACGTCAGGCTCCCTGACAAGTGGAGAGTCTGCTTCTCCCTCTCCCCCGCTTGTGTTTTCTCTCTCTCTGTCAAATAAATAAAAATCTTAAAAAAAAAAAAAAATACAAAATATAAATAAAAGTTTCCCTAAGTTAAAATGAATAATATAATGTAAAGAACTGCAGTAATACAAAATTGGCCACAAAAAGAACTTTTTAAAATGCAATTATTTAAATTAAAATGTTGTGGGATGCCCGGGTGGCTCAGATGGTTAAGCATCTGACTCTAGATTTCAGCTTAGGTCATGATCTCAGGGTTGTTAAGACAGAGCCCCAAGATTCTTTCCCCTCCCCTACCCCCACCACTCCTGCTCGCTAATAAATAAATAAATAAACCAACCAACCAACCAACAAAATGTTGTTAGTCTTCTAAGCAAAAGTTATGAAAACTAGAAGTATGACTTTTTGATGTGAAAGCTGTAGGCTTAAATTCACTTTTCTGTAAAGACATTCCAGGCAATAAAACTACAATGCCTTTCCAAGATTAGAACTCAATGTTTACTGAAATTGTTAACTAGACAATGCAAATTAAATGAAATTAGGTCTTTGTTAACTCCATCATTTCAAGCTAACCTACAACTATGAAAAATATCCTGAATTCTCAACTTCAAGTATTTATAAGCTAAATATAAACAAAATAAGAAAAAAATATGCGACTTTTTAATATTGTTCTATGAAAAAATATTTCAATGTGATGTCTAAAAGAAAACGAGATACTCTGGCATGCTTTATAAATTATAGTATGAAGACAGCACCAACTCATATTAGCAACTAGAAAAAACTATCTATGAATCATGTTCCAAATCTACAGACCAGCAGCATCAGCATCCCAGAGAACTTGTTAGAAATGCAGAACCTTCAGGTCCCACTAAAATTACTGAAATATAGACTGCATTAAAAAAAAAAAAAAATCCCCAGGTGATTTGTATGCACAGTGAAGTTTCAGAAACACTCAAGGATCATTTAGTTTTCTTTTGGTAGCAGCTACAGCAAATGGGTTCTAACCTGTAAAACCTGTTTTCCAGTCTTTGTTTAATTGTACTTAAATCCGTTGGATATGCCACTACAGTGCAATACATGGGATAGGCTTGTAGATCCACAGGGGCCACAAATGCTGAAGCAATATCTAGAATTAAAAAAATAGCTTATATGTTTATTTTTTTACTGTTTAAAATACTCCACAGACAATTCTGCTTGATTTAAGATAAATTCTGATCCACAAAACCATTAGACTGCCATTGTCTTTTCATAGTAAATACAGTTTAGCTAGACTAATACAGTCTCACTGCTTATTATGTCTACATTTACACTGCAAAATTCTAGGTATATCTGTTATTCAGATTCCCTTAGAAGACAAGAAATGAAAGACAATACATAAATCTGACCTATTAAGTACACATACATTTCTGTACTAAAAACCTAGCCATTTCTGAATCTGTAGGTTTTTGACAGTCATTCTGTCAATAATATAATAACACATTCCATCCAAATGTAACCTGACTTTCTCAAAACTTATCGCCTTAATTCTGTGAAATATCATGCAAGCACTCAGAGAAGAAACGGATCCAGAAGTCTTTGACTCAATATCATTGACCAAATGGCACACAGTAAACTGAACCTGGCAAAGACGGCTTTTTATTTATTTATTTATTTAGGCTCATTCATACACAGTTTAAGACAACCTCCTATGCTAAAATACTACTAAAATTATTTAAGATATTTATGATACTCTTTAAATAAAGTGTTAGCATATTAAAAAAAGACTTCAGATGAAAATATTATCCACTATGTCTCCAGTCTCTTCACCTCTAAATCATAATTTTTTCCTCTTTGAAGTCTGATTCCTTACTGACAGGGGGATTGCTACAAACCACCACACTCGTTTAAAGTTGTTTTAAAAGCCCAGAATTCAAATAACAACAAGTTCTGTGGCACTGTTTTTTTTTTTAATGAGACAAAGCAGTTCAGTATTATCTTCCTTCCCGTTAGTTAAGGGGAGACCTGGGACAGCTATCCATATATTTGTAATTTACCTTTCAATCCTCCTCTCCAAATTCACATCATATCAGCTTACTTAGGTTGAAGGATTTCAAATCAAGTTCTGAAGGATCCAGACTTTTCACAGGTATCCCTGGCATTTCTGGGGGCCCTCACTCTAAAATTCAGCTATAGCAACCCCATTTTTAATTGTTCTAGATACCCAAAAACCTATGTACAGTCTCATTTTAGAAAAATAAAGAAATTCCACTTAAAAATGTTTGAAAACCACTGACATGATATTGCAAAAAGAAATTTTAATGAATAAGATTTTTCTTTTCCTTTGCTTTCTGCCAGCTTTTTCTATATTCTTGTGTTACTATTATCATTTACCTAGTGTCATCAACTGGTTTATTCCTGCAACAATTCTATCACATTCTTCATCCCTGGGATTGGAACCCCATTCTCCATCAAGAGGTTTATAGATCAACGATCTGCATTCAACATCAGTTAAAGGAACACTAGTACCCAGTTCTTCAGGAAATACAGCTGAAATACACAGAAAAGCAAATTTAGTGAAAATTTGTGATTTTTGCTACCATTCAGGTTACCTTTAGAAAGTAGAGTTCACATTGTCAAAAAATTTAAAATATAATTTTGTAAAGATCTGGTTAGTGTGTATTTTCATTAAAAAAAAAGTATGTTTCAAGGGTCAATAAAATTTATATTTTAAAACATTAATTTTATAAATAATTTTATAAATAATTTATAAATAATTCTCTAGATGAGCATATAATTACTTCTCCAAAATTATACCTGACAATTTGCTCTACTATCAGTTTCAAATAAAGGACAAAGTATTTCTATAAAATGATGCTTAACCTTGCAAGTTTTCTGAATCTTTTCATGATATAATCTCCGTATTTATTTTAATAAAACATACACAAGGTGAAACTGAACCAAAGTGGTGTTTTTCACAAGCACTTCAAAGTCTTAGACTTAACTTTTTTTTAGTGTAGGAGCAGAGAGAATTATCAATATTAACAGATGATTCATGTTTATTGCTTTTAAATTATGAAGGTATGCTTTCTGCATACATTAGGAAGCGGTGGTGACATAAAACCTACAAATCTGCCAAGTAACATTTTCTCTGAACTAGATTTCATCAGAGAAACACTGGAAAATATGCTACTATTTGTATACAAAATTCTTCCTCCTCAAACAACGTAATTAAACCATAGGATGCACATGTATATGTATGCAGACAGAACAGAAACAACAAAAATCCCCCCCTTCACAAACGGATATATTTAGGTAGGAAACAAATAGTGTATTAATGCCACTAATTCATTTCAAGAAATACCCCAAGTAATACAACACTGACTAGGTTCATTTCTCTCATACACAGTAGTCCAATGTGACTGCAACCTCAAACTTAAGAAAGAAAAGAAAAAAAGATAAGCTATGTAACATCATTATAAGTCCTTCAAGATATTTTATAGTTTTAGGATGGCAGGGTCGTTCAGTCAGTTAAGCATCTGCCTTTGGCTCGGGTCATGATCCCAGGGTCCTGGGATCAAGTCCCACATCTGGCTCCTTGCTCAGAGGGAGCCTGCTTCTCCCTCTGCCTGCTGCTACCTCTGCTTGTGCGTGCTCTCTCTGACAAATAAAAAGATATTTAATAGTTTCAAAAAGCTCTAATTTAGCAGTGAGATGAAAAATATGTTATTGTTATTAAATTTTCAAAGTGATAATTTCTAGAAACTATTCTTAGATAGTATCAGCATGTCTTTTTTCTCATTTCTAAGATTTTCCTGATTGGATTTAACTTTTCCAAGTTATCTTTTCTCTGATTTTTTAGAATATAATAACTAGTGAGCAACTCCATTATAAATGATTATTTCTGTTATGTCACAAGATCTTTTTCCCTTTTTTAAAAGTCTTTATTCTTACCTGATGGGAAAAGTGATATATTGTAGGAAAAAAAAATACACAATAACGTAAAAGATAATTTGTGGAAGTCATTATAGTCCCATCCTTTATAAATAATCATTATTAATATTCTGAATATATATTCTTTCATATCCTTTTATGCATACGCAATTGTGTGGGCTGTATTTTTTAAAAAATAGAAACAAAAATGGGCACTGGAGTAGATGAAAAACACAATCTGCAGGCTTCAGCTACACTGGCCTTTTCTCAGTCCAGGAAGATGACTTATTGCCTAAGGCTAACTCCCAAGTCTAAGGCAATTATCAGGCCATATGCAAGTAAAGAGATATTATTAGCAGTAGTAAACTACTACTTGTGGAGGCCCTTAAATGCGTAAGGTTCTATAATAAGCACTTTATACACATGATGTCATTTAATCCTCACAGAAGCCCTGTAAGGTGTCAGTTTACAGAATTTCAAAGATTGAAGTCCTAAAAATCTGAAGTTTTGAGACTGTTAAAGAATTTGCCAACATGACCTAGATAATACGGCAGTGAAAGGGTATGAATCTAGGTCTCACTCAAAAGGCTGAACTCTTAATATTATGTCTTATTTTTAAGTGTTCTACTGAAGTTAAAAAAAAAAAATCTTTGTTCCCAAGTGCTTACCTTCTAGGAGTGAACAATAATTTTCATATTTTGCTGTTAACTAACTTCAATCTTTCCTGTTAGATTATAAATTCCAAGGGGACAAAGATTATGTCTATCTTGTTCACTGCTATGCCTTCCCTACCTCCAATCCAAGGTCAATAACAAGTGTACAATAAATAACTGCAGAATGAGTATTTTCTATATGATCTTCAAAACAACCCTAAGCAGTAACAAGGCAGCAAATCAGACTCCTTATTTAAGAAATTAATTTTGTAACACAAAAAGCCCAATATACACTTACCATTATTAGGAATAAGCTCCATATCCCAAGGACTCATCTTTTCTGTATCTCCATTGTCCCAGCTTAAAGGAAGGAAAATCCCTATGTTAAAAAAATCTAAATGCTGTGTTACAAGTTTTATAAAATCACATTATAAAAATAACTGCTTCAAATGTTTAAAAGAATTTAAGTGCTTAAAAGAAGTGTCTTTGTCACTTTATATTAATAGATGGGGAAAACATTAAAAGTAAGTCAAGCTGGGGGCGCCTGGGTGGCTCAGTTGGTTAAACATCCAGCTCCTGATTTCGGCTCAGTCATGATCTCAGGGGTCATAAGATTGAGCCCCGTCTGTATTGGGCCCGGAGCCTGCTTAAGACTTTCTCTCCGTTTTCTTCTGCACTGCCAATCCTCCCACCCCACCTCCCCCTGCAAATAAGGTATCCAAGCTAAACTCAAATACAACAAACACTCCCTTACCAAACGTTATAGCACTGAAACAAACTATCAGGGTACTCTGGCTGAAGAGGTTCCTGGCTTTCAATTGTTCCAAACCACCAAGCATCATCTATGACTGATCTGAAACGGTCACCTAGACAAAAATAAAAGCCATCTCATTACTCTAAAATTTACTGCTGCTGTTGTTACTCCTTTCTCCCAAAATATTCCTTTAAGATACTTAAACTATTGTATAATTTCAGGAAACATACAAAAAGTGACCTACACACTCCAAAATAAATAAATGAATAAAATCGGCAATATTGAGGGAAAAAGTTATTTAATAAACATACCAGTGTGACTTACCAGTTTCCAGTACCATACATCTTATTAGGGTCAGGAGAAATTCACACTTAGGTTAAGCATTTTTACCAATCTAGAATTTTAAATTCATTATTAGGTTTATGCCCAAACTCCTCATTCAAATAAAAGCATGGTTTAGATAATTTATACCCAACAAATATTTTTATTTTTAATTTCTTGCTCTCTATAGGCAAGTTCCTCCAACAATTAAGACTCTAGCCTAGAAACAATAAAAAGAAAATATCCAACCTGCCTTCCTTCATGTCAATCATCCTGAAGTTACAACACTCATGTATACACTTTCTCTTTTCTATAAAAACAAGAGAGTAACAAAAACAACTAATCTTTATAAAACAGACAGCACTCCTTGTGTTCCTTTCCTTACCTAATTGCATTCAGCTACTATCCTGCCACTAAAACTACTTCCTCCAAAGACCTTAATAAACTATCTTCTCAGCTTCCTGCCATGTCATATGAAAACTGTAAATCACTCTCTTCCTTTCTGCCACTCTTTCCTCTTCCTTGGCTTTCACAGTGTGGAGTGGTTTTTCTACTAGTAAGCATAGGTTAGGGTCTGAAAGACTTGAGTTCAAATAACTTATCTGTGTGATTTCAAACTCACTCATCTGAGTAAGTTTCATTTTCAAACCCATAAAGAGAAAAGTATTTGTTTATTTTTTATCAAAAACGATTTAAAAGTTTATAGAGACATACAGCATAAAACGAATTAAAAATTAAAAAAAAAAAGATAAAAAAATTTAATGACAAAGAAGAAAAGTTGGGAGCCAGGAGTAAGTTAATAGAACACAACTGCATGTTTTCAAGTTATATTTAACTTTGAATGGGTATGCATTGGGGCCTAAATTTAGATTCAAGCATTCTAACAGCCAGTGATAAGAGGAAAACATGATCTATTATCAGGTAGTCCCTAACTGCTCTTTAGATGCATCTTAGTGACACTGAATTTAGTGAGAAGATACCATATAATTAATAAACGGTATTCTTGACACCACCATAACCTTAAACACAATGATGAGTTTCAAAGAGCTATTTTTTATGATCCTACATACACTAAAGACATTATGCTAAAGAGGAAGAAATGGATAATGTATGCCTAACCACAATGAACAATACTGTAGAAAGATAACAATGAAATTAAGTGGGGAATAGAGTATACCATTTGGAGTAAGTTTTAAAAATTTTAAATGGCTATCAGTAGGTAGATGCCTATTTCCTCAGAAATAAAAGACCAAGTAGTACTAACTTTAGAAGAAATCATTCATCTATGAATTTAGGGAGGAAAAAACAGCTATGATCCAGGTGAGAAAATTCCAATGTACATCCATCATTTGAAATATCTCTTTGATACGTCTATTGCTTGCCATACTTCTTTACTTAGGTTGTTATCAACTCATTTCTGGAATATTCCTGGATTCTGACCACTAATATTTGTTCTGCAATTTCCTGGCAGCTGCAGGTCTTTAAAAAAATAAAATTTTTCAGTGACACATGCAAGTAATTTAAAAAACAAGTGTACCAAAGGCTTATAATCAAAACCAAAAAAAATCTTTAATTCTTATAACTATTTCTTAAATTTAGATTTCTAAATAATTAGAGCTATTTCTTCACTCCCCAATTTTAGACATTAAGTATTGACCTCTCCATATAATTGTATGTAATTATGTCTATTTTATTTAATCTATATCATCTCTATCATAACTATGTAAATATTGTTTGCTACAGAACCAAATAGCACACAATTCCCTTCTTCTATAATTCTGTATAACTGCTTCACCTTTTTTTTTGTGTGATTGGTTTTTCTCTGGATTTACAATTAAGCAAATGCTTTAAGAGCTTAAACTATAAAACATTCTTCGACATAATTTCCAACAAAGTAGACACGTTAGATAATTCATCAGTTCCATTTTCTGTCTTTCCTGAAGACTTTGCTCTTGGAGGACAACAACTTTTGAACTGGTCATTTTACAGATTTGCTGGTACAGATGCTATGCTGAGACTTCTACTATTACTGGGAATTCATTTTGGCTCTTTCCTATTCTGGATTTCCTGTCTCCTGGAGGAGTTTCATGTCTTTCCCTTCCTTGGTTCATTACCTTATTTGATAGAACACATCTTTCAAAGCTTCCAGGAAAATGGTGTAATGGAATTTATAGGGAATGTAAATTCTTTTTGATAACTCCCATGTCTCTAATTTTAGTAACTTGCATTTGTTTTAATTTTTAGAATACACATATAAATTTCTAAGTTTACCAAGACCAACTAAGACATATCACCATGCCAATGCCTTCCAATGGCACTGGAGGAGAGATGGACTGGCCTTATCAACTGATGTGCTTTTTCAAACCAAATATGCCATATATGTACCACAACCCACTCCAAGATGACAAAGAGTGGCCCTGTTTGAAAATTTAAAAATACTCAAATGAAGTGCACATCCATGTGAACATAAATTAATGTATCTTAAATGCCCGGAAACTTTTAAGAATTTTAAAGTTTCTTTGAGTCTTATTTATAATATTAAGTTTAAAAATTATAACAGATTAGACCAATAAAAGAAAAATGCCAGTTCAGCTTTGGTCCCAAATTATTGAACATTTTGAACTGGAAGATGTCTTTTGCTTCAACTGTGAATTCTGTTACATTTTTAGATGAAAATTTAATTCAACACATAAAACAGCTAAAGAAATAGCTATAAACAGTTTTATAACCATTACCAAATCTGAGAGAGAAAATGTTTAGAATTTTAGCATCAACGAGATTAAAAGGATAATTGACCTCTGAACAATACAGGTTTGAACTGTGTAGGTCCACTTATACTTGGGATTTTTTTTTCCCTGATACAGTACAAAACTGCAAATGCATTTTTTCTTCCTTATGATTTCTTAATAACATTTTCTTTTCTCTAGCTTCCTTTACTGTAAGAATAGTTATACAAAACATGTTACTTGATTACATATGTCATCAAGTAAGGCTCTTGGTCAACAGTAGGGTATTAGTAGTTAACTCTTCAAGCAATTAAAAGTTACACACAGATACTCCACTATGCAGTGGGTTAGCACTCCTAATCCTTGCAGTTGTTCAATGGTCAACTGTATTTTAAATAGCTGGCATTATTACATCTTTTTACTTTATTATCATTCCCACAAATGGCAAGAAGATTTATCTTTTTTCTGAATCATTAAAAATAGTAAATCACTTATATTAAAAAAATAACAAACATGTATGTTTTCTAAATAAATTACCCACCTATGTTCCACCGCCTATATTTTGCGTCATCAAACTGTTGTCTCAAGACGAGAAAATCTATAACATCAGGCATATCATGGTATCTAATTACAAACAGAAACAAACTGATTAGGTCCTATACCTAAAATTATCTAAAAGAAGTTAAAATTTATCTGAATCATCTTAAAAAAACAATGTACAATACTAAGAAACCACTGCCTCCTTCGATAGTCCTTACTTCATGGTAAATGATCCGCCAGTCAGTTTACCAGTATCAGGATCTAGAAAAGCAAGTTTAAGGCAGCAAAGGGTAGGCAATCCCACTTCATACTTTATGCCAACTATTTTCATCAGTTCTTGTTCCTGAGAAAGATATAGAAAATAAATCATCTTCACAAAATAAATCATAAAATAAATTGATAAATATAATCAAAACATTTCTCCATTTCAATCTTGATCTAGGTGGTGATTATTAATTTGTGCACACAAAACTTTCCTGACCTGTGTACTAAAGCATATTTGTGCCCTTTAGAATTAACAAACTTTATCTCAGTAAAAACTTTTTAAAAAAGGGAAAGATTTATTGAAATGCAAGTTTTCCAATACCGTTCCAAAGACCTCTACAAAATTTTGAACTCTGGCTGGTAAGTCTAAAAATACTTATTTGCAAATATGAAGTATACCTTAGACATCAGTTTAACTTTCACTATAATTACACTTTGTACCCAAATTATAAACTATCGGAATACATAAATTCAATCTTATATTTCTTTGAAAATTAAATACCTCTTATTCTCCAGGATTGCTCCAATTAAAAAATAAATCTTCATGAAACAGTTTCTTACGGTGAAAAGAGTAACATTCAATACAACGTTCTACATAATACAAAACTGCACCTTTTAAGTAATAAACACCATACCCGTAGTTCCATTTTATGCCATGGCTGTTTTTTGGGATTGATACTATAAATCTTATTTTTCCGGGCCATTTCAACATAAGCTTCATGTCCCTGCCGGAAGTAATAAACCTAAAAAGTAAATAAAAGTCACAATTTTAAACCCTGAATGTTTCCTTTAATCCAAGATGCAAGGTATCAGCTAAAATTGCAAAGAGAATTTAGTATCCTTTCAAAAGAAATTCTAATATTTTGATATTTTTTCCTTCTTTTCTTCAAATTGTCCTAATGCCACTTAATCATAAATAAAGTGTTCTAAATAACATTACTTTGGTTATACAGTGAGAGTATAAAATGAGCAGTTTGTTTCACTGTTTTATTTTTGCATTCAATGTAAGTTGACCTATGCTGTAAAACAAAGTAAATTGTACTAGGAGTCATGATCAGTTTATTATTCACGTATTTTGGTAGCAAGTGGTTTGTACATATGCAGTAAACTTTGAAATGAAAAATGTATTTTTAAACATATTTTATCCTTATAAAGAAACTTATCCTCATTTTATGAAGTTCAGATTTAAATGACACCTGACTACCATCTTGGTATCTACTGGCACTTGACATAGTAAGTCTGATACCAAGTATTCTTCCCACTACAAAAAAACAGTGGAGCTTGTTAAAAAAATGTTACTAAAATTTTTTAAAACTGCTATTAAGATTTTGGGATATCCACTATTCTACGTACTTTTCTTCTATTCATTAGTATCACTATTGCTCCAACTGTTTGAAATTTCAAAAGAATAATGCTAAATAATGAGAACTTACCTGTTTAAGCACCAACAATTAAAAAGACAACTTAAACACTGTGAAAGAGAATTATTCAGTAAGGATTTACAAACTTTCTAATTATCTTGAATGTATTAAATGTAATTTAATCAAGCATCTTCTTGATGCTCAAGGACCTGTTAGGCTGTATCATTGTACTAAATTACAATAATACAGAAATGTTCTGTGCTCTTCAAGTCTTCTTAAGTAGGTTGCCTAAATGAATTTTTTTCAGACTACTTTTTAGAGTTACTCCAGCATTAAAAAAATTTTTTTTATACTGTTAACTGTCACTTGCCACTTTCTATTGCTAATTAGTGTGATTTGCTAAAGAAGCCCATATTGTACTTCCTAATTTATTACTGCCAATCTACTGGCTGCCAGATGACTGCTTCTTAACACATGTGCATAAAATAAGAAGACATGAACAATGGACTAGGAAATTCTGATCTAAGATCTTAAATTTTCATTTCAAATTCGTAAGTACCTAGTCCAAAATGATGACCAATCACATTTTCCTTGAAATTTTTTTGATTCTAGCAAATTTTCAAAAAGATCTAATTATAAACACTGTATTTAAATGAAAACTTATCAAATAAAATTAAATAAAAATAAAATGCTAAATTGCATTTTTCCTTTAAAATGTTATGTATTTAAGCCTTAAGCTAAGAAAAACAAATTTTTAGAAAGAAAAAAAAATTAGCAGTAGAATCCTCTTATTAAAAAAAAATACTAGTTTTTAAAGTGCCAATAAATTTCCATTCTCTTACAATATTTACTTTTGCTACTACAATACTTAAAGTTGCAAGTGGCCTCAGAAAAGATCAGAATTTTCCTAATTATACCTTTTCCATACACAAGCTTATAAACATCTAAAATGAGATACTTTATGAAACTACCGTTTTCTACAGTTTCAAGAGCTATTTTAAAAAGCTTAAAGATACCTCAAAGAAACAAAAGACTGTTCTTAAAAGTTTAAAAGTACCTCATCACCCATCTGCGGCACAAATGGACATCTTCGGGGAATAGTATCTGTAATCCATGTTGAAGGTAACCATTCTTCTAACGTCAAACCATTTTCCGTTAGTTCTCCTACAGCCAATCTCTAAGAGTTTAGAACATTATAAAGTAATATTATCACAAAAACAATCATCTCTCAATCTGTCCTTTAGAATACTGATAGGGGTGCCTGGGTGGTGGAGTAAATCAAACACCTGATTCTTGGTTTCAGCTCAAGTTATGATCTAGGATTCTGAGACTGAGGCCCATTTCAGGCTTCACACTCAGGGTGGAGTCCGCTTAAGACTCTCTCTTGCTCTCTTTTTGCCCCTCTCCTCTGTGCTTTCTTGCCCTTTTAAGTAAATAAATCTTTAAAAAAATAAAATAACTATAAAGGTGATTAAATAAAAGGGAAGATCTTTCAACAAAAATATACATTAAGTACTTAAAAACCTTATTTTGGGGTACCTGGGTGGCTCAGTCAGTTAAGTGTCTGTCTTGGGCTGAGGTCATGATCCGGGGTCCTGAGATTGAGCCCTGCATTGGGTTCCCTGCTCAGGGGAGAGTCTGCATCTTCCTCTCACTCTCCCTCTCTCTCAAATAAATAAGTACAATCTTAAGAAAATAAATAAAATAAACCCTTATTTTTTTTTTTATGGCAGAAGTATAGTTATTAGCTATTCAATCTTTCCAAATCACTGCATAAAAAATAACTAGATGAACCAAATGACATTCAGAACAAGACTAGTTTAACAAGATATTCCCATAAACCCCAAAGTGTAAGTTCTGTGTAATCTCCCTCTCAAAATCCTATCAGTTTTATCAGTATTTGTAACAAACCAAGCCATACTCCAGTTTTTTCTGTTCTTTTTTTTTTTTTTTTAATCATAGTCATGGCATGTTAGTAGGAACCAAATAAGAAATTTTCATATGGGCTGAGTAGTGGAAAATGCAGAAGGCTAATTGTTTCAGTGGGGTGGGCATTACACAAAGCCCAGAAATATTTTCTCCCTTTTTTGAAGTAGCCATTTCACACCTGGCTCATAAATAGTTTCTAGAAAAAATGTTTCTATCAATTTTTTTTTTTTTTTTTTTTTTTTTTTTTCAAACACAATTTTATCAAACCCGGTCCCTTTTTTTTTTTTTTTTTTTTTTTTTTTTTTTAAGTGAGCCCTATGCCTGATGTGGGGCTTGAACTCATGACCCTGAGATTAAGAGTTGCATGCTCTACTGACTGAGCCAGCCAGGTGCCCCCAGGTCCCTTTAACTTCTGCGGCTAAATATAAAAATAGACCTGTGAGAAAAAGTTTTTTTTTTTTTTTTTTTAAAGATTTTATTTATTTATTTGACAGAGATCACAAGCAGGCAGAGAGAGAGAGGAGGAAGCAGGCTCCCTGCTGAGCAGAGAGCCCGACCTGGGGCTCGATCCCAGGACCCTGAGATCATGACCTGAGCCGAAGGCAGCGGCTTAACCCACTGAGCCACCCAGGCGCCCTGAAAAAGTTTTTTTTTTTTAACTTTGCCCATAAATGGCTATTATTGTCTGGATAAGACTTAATGGTTATAAATATGATCATTCCAATTTAATAGCTAACATACCTGGTTTTCCTTAGACTTAGGAAAAATGGACTTTCTAACAGCCCTTGAAACCTTAGAGAAACTTCATGCAGTTGACTAAAAGTTTTAGTTGAGTGTTTGTATATTAAAACTTCTAAATTTTATTCTCATGTTTCTAAAAAAAGGTAGTTATCATTGTGACTTAACACACAAGTTCACTAAAGGAAGTAACATCATAATGGGATATCAGAGAACACTACAGAAAGTACTGCTAACAGCTGTTACTCAATATTCATTTTCCTCTTATTCCTACTAAACACAACTTGTTTCTCAAACATATCAGGAGTGCTCTCTCTTTGAAGAGTAAGGGAGGGATTAAGGAGTTTGGCATTTACTATATGTGAGAAAGGTCCACTGGAGGATTTTAGTCCAAAGAGTGATAGAATCTGACTTTTAAAAGTATCACTCTGGATTCACCAGAGCAGGGATTTGCAAATTATGGCCCATGGTTTCAAGTCTACCTGCTTCTACTTTTATAAATCAAATTTTATTGGAACATATCCATATCCATTCATTTATTATCTATGGCTGCTCTCAGGCTACAACAGCAGGGTAGTAGGTCCCAGAAAAAGTTTGTAGATCCCTACTTTAATGAACAGAACCTAGGGTGGAAAGGGTGGAAGGAGGAAGACAGATGGAAGACTATTGCAGTAATACAACCAAGAGCTTATGGTGGTTCACGTGAGTGCGACAGCAGAAGTAGCAAAAAAGCACTCAAGTGCTGAATACATTTAGAAGACAGAGCCACAAAAAAAAATTCCGATAGACTGGATGTAGGATATGAGAGAAAAAGACTAATTTTTATGGGATAACACCACAGTTCTGGTGTAAATAAAAGAACTGTTGGTGTGAGAAGAGGAGGGCTGGAGAAGGGCAGTGGGGAAAACTTAGAAAATAAATTCTGTATGTGTTATTTTGAGATATTAAGTCAGAGGATATTTGAAAAGTTAATTTATCCAGTTACTGAGCACCACTGTTACATGACAGAGTTAGAGCCACAGATTTTCAGTTTTATACACTGAAGTTTTAAGTTAAAGTGTGTTTGAAAAACGTTTCCTCTCACTTAACAGAAAAAGGTAGGGAAAAGTCTGAAAATTGTTAAATTCCAGCCTCAATATGGGCTATCAATTGCACCAAGTATTTCTTCCCATAAGGAAAATATCTGTATCAACTGAAATAGCTAAAAACTCTTAAGTGAAACCAGGTAAGTTGGCTATTAAATAGGAATGATCATATTTATAAGCATAAGACTGTGGTATGGTATAGCCAAGAATCAGGATGATGATAGGTCTTATTCCCCAATAATTCTTGGGAAACCTAGAATTTTTGGTTTAAGTAGATTTCTATCATATGATACTTAAAACCACTCAGGGGATAAACTGCATTAAATATTCCTCAAAATTTCAATTTTTTTTTAATTTTAGAGATACAGGTAATTCACTTCTTTCCTTTCTAATCATGGAAAATTCTTTTAGGTCCACCTCATATTTTATTCTGGAAGCCTTACTTGAAACTCTAAGAAAAGATGCCCTTATTTGATTTCTGAATTACCATCTTTAAAATTAATCTGGCAATTAAATATATTAGATAATGTGATACTCTATTTTTATCTTAGGGGATTCAAGCAACTTGTTAGTCACACATTGTTTTGAGAAGTTATGTCTTACACTTTTTACCCACTCTATTGCTTTAAGCTGTAGGCACGCAATAAGAAATTTACTGATCTGGTTTCCAGGGTTCCTAACAGCATAATGGATATACATCAGATACATATGAGATAACTTTACTGCATCTCTGGAGATTTTTTTTTTTTTTTTTTTTTTAAAGAGAGACAGTGTGAGTGAGCGTGGAGGAGAGAGAGGGAGACTCTTAAGCAGGATCCATGCCTGCCCAACACAGAACCTGCCTTGGGGTTCAATCTCATGATCTGAGCTGAAATCAAGAGTTGGATACTTAACCAGACTGAGCCACCTAGGCACTCCTGGAGAAATCTATTTTTAAATAAGCATTTTTCTGTTATCTGCCTTACTGTTTTTGCTTAATTTGAATACAATTAGTCAGATGGAAAATATCTTCATCTTTTCATACATGCAGTAAATAATAATTACTTAATGATCTTTCAGTCACTTTCCAGCTCTACAATTCTATGCTTAAGAGGGAAATATGTTTATTTGAGACAAAAAGACTGAGCAATGAGAACAGTCCTATCTACTCTTAAATCCACTAGTAGACTAATACCAAGCCATGTGTACAAAGACCAAATTAAAGCGAATAGTCTATAATATCCTTATACTTCATGATATTTAAAGTTTGTCCCACATAAATTGGTGGCACACAGATCCTACTGTAATACTTCAAGCAAAATAGAAAAATTAAAATATGCCAAACAGTAGCTGGATCCAAATGTGGCACTGCACGAAGAAGCCCAAGGTGTTAGTTTAGGGACAACTACCAAATCAAGAGCAATTAGGTGAAGTAAACTGCACTCCTGACCAAAAAAATTATGTTCTCACAGGGACTTAAACACTGTAAACCTCAAAAGTTCATTAAACTGTCTTGCAGGGCGCCTGGGTGGCTCAGTGGGTTAAGCCTCTGCCTTCGGCTCAGGTCATTATCTCAGGGTCCTGGGATGAGTCCCGCATCGGGCTCTCAGCTCAGCAGGGAGCCTGCTTCCCTCTCTCTCTCTCTGCCTGCCTCTCTGCCTACTTGTGATCTATCTCTGTCAAATAAACAAATAAAATCTTTAAAAAAAAAAAAAACTGTCTTGCAATAAGAAAGAAAAAATTAGCCAGATACAGGGCTAAATCAGTTCTCTTTAACCGATCTGTGTACCACATAAGCAATGGGTTAACCTACTTTTATCACCATTGACAACACAGAAGAGAAAAATGTGGGCATATGTGTGATATTCTCTTTGGTAAATCTTCCCCAGACAAAAGCAAAGAAGGCAACAAGAATAGCAGGCTGTGGAACCCAAATTAAAGTAATTCATAATTATAAAGCTGAAATGAATAAGAGCTCAAGTGAAGCAGATAAAATAAACATTTAAAACAGATGTATTCTTAAATTTTTCAAAGCTCTCTGGAGAGAAAGACCTTCTTAGTCTCCCTAGCATTTAATTCTACATTTGACAACTTACATTTAATTCTAAAAATGAAAGAGGTTGAAAAAAAATCTTCCTTGTATATTTTCAATTTACAGTCTTTTAGGGAACAGAAAACATGTCCCTTCTATTTCATTTACTTTATAAAAGAATCCCATTTCCATAAGAGCTGACAAATCTTACTTCTGTTAACATTTATTTCTTACGTTCTCTGATCTGTCTCAAATTATTCACAGACCAAAGATGAAGTAACAAACCAATACTGCTACTGACCTAAGGACTATCTAATTATGGCTCACATGTTCTGTAAATTAATGAAAGCCTGTTAACAGTAGTGTCCTACTTTAGATTCCTATTTGTCTAGTGGTCATCTATAACAAGTTCTGCCATTATTATTCCAGGTGTCGTGCACTCTATGCTTTCTGGTTATTTTCAGAAATTAACAAGGATGGTTAAAAAGTAAAGGCAAGTATGTTTTGTAACATTTTTATATACACAAATGAATAAATCCCACCAGAATATAAAAAAATCTTCTAAGATTAAATGTTCAATATTTAGAATACGATCATTCTGTAAGTAAATATTTTCATGTGCTAAACACTGAAAACTTGAGTAAATTAAATGTTTTGTTATTATAGTATATTCTACTACTGTGTACTAGAGTTTTTTCCAATACTACTAGTATCCTAGTACACCTCAACCATGTTTATGTTCATCAATAGCACTTTTAAAATGAGTGCTTTTGTTTTGAGAGAAAACAATTTATATTAAAACAAAATCAACCTTTTGTTTTCTTTCTTTGGGCTTCTTTTTCTTTGGTGATATCTGTCCATCTTTTTCTTCATTTACTTTTTTCCTTTCTTTTTTAATCTGTTTTTGCTTCTGTTTTTCAGATTCTTCTTCTTCATCTGAACTGCTTTCTGCTTTCTTGGTTTTATGCTTGGGAATTTTCTTTGGTGGTTGCAGATTAATTCCTGCATCTGCTGTCCAGTCAGAATAATCACTAGAGTAGTCACTAGAAGGCAAAAAGGGATTTAAAAAATATTTATAATAGACATACTGTAAGACTTTGTCTTATAAAGATGTAAAGAGAGATCACAAAAAAGAATGAATGTCTTATAAAAATGTAAAGAGAAATCACAAAAAAGAATGAATAGACTAAAAATATTCCCCTTTCAACTCATCACCTTCTAAACAGTTTCTTAAAATTCTGTAGGCTTAACTTACTTAAATATCTCAAAAAAGTTTTCTAAGAAATGTCTACAGCTTTAATTGAAACAATGAATTTAAGTGCCTTATAAGACTTTAACAAAAATATTAATTTCTTTGCGTTGCCTATGTTCAAAATATCATGGGGCATACAAAAATAAGGAGCAGAGGCTCACTTTCCTCAATTTCAGGAACAGTACAAAGATAGTCTGGAATAGTACAAGAGCTATCAACATTGAGGAAGAGATATACGGATTATTTTCTTGAGAGGAGGTGGGAGCTCTTGACCAGGGGAACTCCAATGGTAGAGCATTGCTGCCTTCATGATAACTGGATATAAAATGGGGATGGGGTGGGGACTGTCAGAAGTGTTTTGGCCCAGTAGGAAGATTACTTGTGTATTTTATTCAGTATCTACTTATACGTTAGGTACACCTTATGCTTCAAAAATGACACAATTCAGAAAAATACAGGTCTTTGTGTTTTACTTATCATTACCAACCATGTTTGCATTTCTTTTCAGTTTACCTTCAAAAGAACTAAGTTTTACTGAACTGATGTTGCAAAAAAAGGATCCAGTTTTGTTATCTTCTGTTCTAATTTTAGTACATGAGAATATAACTTGATTTTGTACAATTTTAAAATATAAATATAAATGCTTTAAAGAAATCTAAGTTATACTACATTAAAATCAGTAATTAGTTCCTGTATTCAGTGATGTATGACTTTACTCCTCTATAAAGATTAACACTGAAAGGACAGATTTTTCTGGAGCTTAATTCTACTACCACCACTTCTTATCCTTGTCCTGAATGTCCTTAGTAGGAATCTACAAATATCTCCCCAAGAATAATCATCACAGGTAACAATCCAATAATTAAGGTGCTTTCCAATATGACTTCATGATTTCATTTTAACTTGAAAATGATTTTAAAGAATTTAAAAAACATTTTCAGACACTACACTGGATGCATGGCAATGCATCCACAGAACAAAAGATCTCTGAAGAAGAACAAAACTCTAAACCCAAAGAGATTCTGAAATGTGTTGCTGAAAAAATAAATTTTCAGCTTTCTAAAGATTTTATATTACATGTGAAGAAATGGAAATTCAATGAATTACCTAGAACTGCCATCACTGTGCCAGGCTCTCTCTTCCTCTTCCGATGTCCCACCACTAACAGCAACAACTTCACCTTCCTAAGAAATTTTAATACATATTTTATTGTGTAATTTTACAAAATAACATTCTAGGATTATTAGAAAATATCAGTGCTATCTAATAGTACCAATCACATTAGGATATTTACAACAATTAAAACCTGATTTTAATTAGTCCTAAAACACAGATCTTATATTTTAATACAACAAAATGTATCCAATGAAAAAATGTACCCAATGAAATAATACCTATTAATACTGGATTCAGAGCAATCTCTCAGATGATTAACATACTGAGAACTTAAATTAGGAGTTCACATTTTACTTACTGTCATCATTACAATTAAAAATAGCTTTATTACACATATAAAAAGAGTATTCCAACTTAGGTATTATTTTAAACTTGCGGTAGATGATTGAAAACTACCCAAACATAGCTTCTCTAGTAAATATTCTCTGCTCAATGTAGGATAGTCCAGTGATAGTCCATAAGATCCAGTATCTTACGCAATTTCTCCCTTGCTCAAATAAAATTTTACACTCCAATAAGAGTAAGAGGTCAAATTAAGTAAGCTTTTAAAATATTACAGAAGCTATTCTAAGCATGTGTATACATCAGCCCATTTAATCTAGACAAAACACTACTGGCAATAGGGAGCAGTTATTTAAACAGTAGAAATTAAAGCTTAAAAAGGTTAAGAAATTTACCCTGGACAGCACAATTAATGAGCAACTAAGCTACTCTAAAGTTTAGACTACTCTCCACAAGAATGGTTTTATCAGTGTTGTTATTTGCTGGGCACATTCACAGAATTTTTCAAAATGATAATGAGATGTATTCCTTTATTAATTAAATAAAATAGCATATCTTGGGAGACAAGTTTTCTCTTTTTGATGTTTTAATAATGAAGAATTTGTATTACAGAGCTATTCTACAAAGTTTTGAAAACTAACCAAATATGGAAAGATCAAAATCCAACAGTAATTTTAGTTAGAGAATTTAATCTCTGCTCAATATAACTAAAAAAAAAGAATGTAAACAAATGATCTGATTATTCTCATCCTTACTATACATATTACTTCTTTAAAGGGAGAGAAAAGAAATGTACTTTTATATTCTTAGTACAAAATTAAAAGGTACTATACAGAAGTACAAAGTATTTGAACCACCCCCAAAACAGGATTCTTTCCATTAATTAATATAATGTGCCCAAGATGATATTCTGTTCTCGATGTACTCCTCCTAGAAATTTATTTAATTGCTCTAAAAGAATGTTAAAATATAAGCAAATTAGTTTTGAAGACAAATGAAGGATTTAGTTAACTTCTTATGTAACAGATGTACCTAGAAACAACATTCTAAAAGCTGAATCATATTTAAAGTATTTTATAGGAACATATTAAGAGAATCATACTAAATCTTTAAAAATAAAGAAACATTTTATAGAGGCAAATAACTAGCCCACATATATTTTATGTTTTGCATGTATATCTAAACTGTCATGTATCATATTTGTTACTAGTATATTTGGTCTTTTTACCAGATTGGACAACCATTTTTACCTGATCACCCTAGGACCTAAAGCCATTGGAGAATAACTTTTCAACTGTAGTTAGCATACTCTCAGTTTGAGTTTTATTGCCGTGTGTACAGAAAATATACACAGAGAATTCCCATATATGTCTAACATTGCTTCATAAATGTGTAATAGTCAGTAAGACCGTAGAGTCTTACTTAACTGGGGGAGGGAGTGACCAGGGTGGGGAGGGGGAGATGTTGTTAATAAGCTGTGATTGCAAATTGATTGCCTTTGTTGAAAAAATATGTAATTTAGTAGGGACAATGATATTTATGGAAATAATTATATACAAGGAAATTTTAAAATAAATTGAAAAGTCATAAACTGGCACAGAGATCAAAAACTGAAATTACCATATGTCTATTAATTTGTCATTTCAGTTATAGACTAGCGCTTCATGGTACTATTTTAAAAGCCTGGCTTTAGAGTAAAAGGACCCTGGGTTTAATTCCTGCTCTGCCATTTAATAATTAGGTACATAGGCAATCTAAACATCCTTGAACCTCAGATTTCTCATACATAAAATAGGAATAATTAATTCATATGCATTTGTTCTGTGAATTTGACATTATGAATATGTGTGCTATGCCTGGAACATACAAAACAGGTCTTTAGTAAATGATAACTATCACTATCATTGTAAGATCTAGAAATACCATCTTTGAGTTACATTTATAAATACATCAATGAATACAAAGAACAGTCATACTAAAACAAAGTTAAACTGCAAACAAATTTATAAATGTGCTGAGATCTTACATCTGAAGAACTAGTGCCATTTTCTATCTCCTCTGAAGGTCTAGGTGTCTCCTCCAAAGCAGATCTTGTACGGTAATTGTGTTGATTTGCCTGCTGCCGTTTGGATTCTCCGAGATCCAGGAAATGCTCATGAGCATGATTCTGGAAAAAGTTAATTTATTTAAAGTAGGATTAAAGAGCATGCTTTTTACTTTAAAAGTTGTGTATTTTTTAATTATAAATAATCCAATCATATTTAAGATAATCATATAAGTGGACTATGGTACCAATTCAAATAATTTAACATTACATTAACTTAAATCACAGGTTTGTGTTATGTTGAAATTCACTTGCGGGTTTAATAGTCATAACAAAATTTTTTTTCCTGATTAAGTGATACAGACTAAAGGGTTCATAATAACAGACTAATAAATTCTCCTATAACAACACTAAACCTATAGAACAGATTTAAAAAAGGACCATGAGCTGTGAGGCATATGTAATAGGCAGAGATAAAGGAAAGGAAACCAAAATGGTGGTCACAAACCACCCTGCCACTATGAGGCTAGGACACCAGTTGGCTGGCTATCTCTTTTCTGTCACAGAATAAATACAGTAAATGAGAACACACTAATAAACAATCATCAAAAAAACCTGATAAAGTCCAACATGGTGACAGAGATGAACAAACTCAACAAACACAAGAATTTACACTTGGAAAAAAACCCAACTGTATCTATATAAAAAAAGAATAGGGGCGCCTGGGTGGCTCAGTGGGTTAAGCCGCTGCCTTCGGCTCAGGTCATGATCTCAGAGTCCTGGGATCGAGCCCCGCATCGGGCTCTCTGCTCTCTAGGGGAGCCTGCTTCCTCCTCTCTCTCTGCCTGCCTCTCTGCCTGCTTGTGATCTCTCTGTT